>NW_024056357.1:0-210583 GCF_013401445.1 Tripterygium wilfordii | reverse complement strand
TTAACTTGGTCTATTGGCTTCTTTACCTAACGAAACGATGTCCAAAAGCTAAACTAGCAAGTTAAGACTTCTAAGAACACTAAATAGAGTATAACGGTCCATTTTGATGCCTTAGGAATGCTCAATTCTATGCATAGACAAGTTTTTCACGTTCGTGCAATTTTGAAATTAACTTGGTCTATTGGCTTCTTTACCTAACGAACGTTGTCCAAAAGCTAAACTAGCAAGTTAAGACTTCTAAGAACACTAAATAGAGTATAACGGTCCATTTTGATGCCTTAGAATGCTCAATTCTATGCATAGACAAGTTTTTCACGTTTCGTGCAATTTGAACTTAACTTGGTCTATTGGCTTCTTTACCTAACGAAACGTTTCCAAAAGCTAAACTAGCAAGTTAAGACTTCTAAGAACACTAAATAGAGTATAACGGTCCATTTTGATGCCTTAGGAATGCTCAATTCTATGCATAGACAAGTTTTTCACGTTTCGTGCAATTTTGAACTTAACTTGGTCTATTGGCTTCTTTACCTAACGAAACGTTGTCCAAAAGCTAAACTAGCAAGTTAAGACTTCTAAGAACACTAAATAGAGTATAACGGTCATTTTGATGCCTTAGGAATGCTCAATTCTATGCATAGACAAGTTTTTCACGTTTCGTGCAATTTTGAACTTAACTTGGTCTATTGGCTTCTTTACCTAACGAAACGTTGTCCAAAAGCTAAACTAGCAAGTTAAGACTTCTAAGAACACTAAAGAGTATAACGGTCCATTTTGATGCCTTAGGAATGCTCAATTCTATGCATAGACAAGTTTTTCACGTTTCGTGCAATTTTGAACTTAACTTGGTCTATTGGCTTCTTTACCTAACGAAACGATGTCCAAAAGCTAAACTAGCAAGTTAAGACTTCTAAGAACACTAAATAGAGTATAACGGTCCATTTTGATGCCTTAGGAATGCTCAATTCTATGCATAGACAAGTTTTTTCACGTTTCGTGCAATTTTGAACTTAACTTGGTCTATTGGCTTCTTTACCTAACGAAACGTTGTCCAAAAGCTAAACTAGCAAGTTAAGACTTCTAAGAACACTAAATAGAGTATAACGGTCCATTTTGATGCCTTAGGAATGCTCAATTCTATGCATAGACAAGTTTTTCACGTTTCGTGCAATTTGAACTTAACTTGGTCTATTGGCTTCTTTACCTAACAAACGTTGTCCAAAAGCTAAACTAGCAAGTTAAGACTTCTAAGAACACTAAATAGAGTATAACGGTCCATTTTGATGCCTTAGGAATGCTCAATTCTATGCATAGACAAGTTTTTCACGTTTCGTGCAATTTTGAACTTAACTTGTCTATTGGCTTCTTTACCTAACGAAACGTTGTCCAAAAGCTAAACTAGCAATTAAGACTTCTAAGAACACTAAATAGAGTATAACGGTCCATTTTGATGCCTTAGGAATGCTCAATTCTATGCATAGACAAGTTTTTCACGTTTCGTGCAATTTTGAACTTAACTTGGTCTATTGGCTTCTTTACCTAACGAAACGTTGTCCAAAAGCTAAACTAGCAAGTTAAGACTAAGAACACTAAATAGAGTATAACGGTCCATTTTGATGCCTTAGGAATGCTCAATTCTATGCATAGACAAGTTTTTCACGTTTCGTGCAATTTTGAACTTAACTTGGTCTATTGGCTTCTTTACCTAACGAAACGTGTCCAAAAGCTAAACTAGCAAGTTAAGACTTCTAAGAACACTAAATAGAGTATAACGGTCCATTTTGATGCCTTAGGAATGCTCAATTCTATGCATAGACAAGTTTTTCACGTTTCGTGCAATTTTGAACTTAACTTGGTCTATTGGCTTCTTTACCTAACGAAACGTGTCCAAAAGCTAAACTAGCAAGTTAAGACTTCTAAGAACACTAAATAGTATAACGGTCCATTTTGATGCCTTAGGAATGCTCAATTCTATGCATAGACAAGTTTTTCACGTTTCGTGCAATTTTGAACTTAACTTGGTCTATTGGCTTCTTTACCGAACGAAACGATTGTCCAAAAGCTAAACTAGCAAGTTAAGACTTCTAAGAACACTAAATAGAGTATAACGGTCATTTTGATGCCTTAGGTGCTCAATTCTATGCATAGACAAGTTTTTCACGTTTCGTGCAATTTGAACTTAACTTGGTCTATTGGCTTCTTTACCTAACAAACGTTGTCCAAAAGCTAAACTAGCAAGTTAAGACTTCTAAGAACACTAAATAGAGTATAACGGTCCATTTTGATGCCTTAGGAATGCTCAATTCTATGCATAGACAAGTTTTTTCACGTTTCGTGCAATTTTGAACTTAACTTGGTCTATTGGCTTCTTTACCTAACGAAACGTGTCCAAAAGCTAAACTAGCAAGTTAAGACTTCTAAGAACACTAAATAGAGTATAACGGTCCATTTTGATGCCTTAGGAATGCTCAATTCTATGCATAGACAAGTTTTTCACGTTTCGTGCAATTTTGAACTTAACTTGGTCTATTGGCTTCTTTACCTAACGAAACGATGTCCAAAAGCTAAACTAGCAAGTTAAGACTTCTAAGAACACTAAATAGAGTATAACGGTCCATTTTGATGCCTTAGGAATGCTCAATTCTATGCATAGACAAGTTTTTCACGTTTCGTGCAATTTGAACTTAACTGGTCTATTGGCTTCTTTACCTAACGAAACGTTGTCCAAAAGCTAAACTAGCAAGTTTAAGACTTCTAAGAACACTAAATAGAGTATAACGGTCCATTTTGATGCCTTAGGAATGCTCAATTCTATGCATAGACAAGTTTTTCACGTTTCGTGCAATTTTGAACTTAACTTGGTCTATTGGCTTCTTTACCTAACGAAACGATGTCCAAAAGCTAAACTAGCAAGTTAAGACTTCTAAGAACACTAAATAGAGTATAACGGTCCATTTTGATGCCTTAGGATGCTCAATTCTATGCATAGACAAGTTTTTCACGTTTCGTGCAATTTTGAACTTAACTTGGTCTATTGGCTTCTTTACCTAACGAAACGTTGTCCAAAAGCTAAACTAGCAAGTTAAGATTCTAAGAACACTAAATAGAGTATAACGGTCCATTTGATGCCTTAGGAATGCTCAATTCTATGCATAGACAAGTTTTTCACATGTTCGTTGCAATTTTGAACTTAACTTGGTCCTATTGGCTTCTTTACCTAACGAACGTTGTCCGAAAAGCTAAACTAGCAAGTTAAGACTTCTAAAGAACACTAAATAGAGTATAACGGTCTATTTGATGCCTTAGGAATGCTTCAATTCTATGCATAGACTAAGTTTTTCACGTTTCGTGCAATTTTTGAACTTAACTTGGTCTATTGGCTTCTTTACCGAACGAAACGATGTCCAAAAGCTTAAACTAGCAAGTAAGACTTCTAAGAACACTACATAGAGTATAACGGTCCATTTTGATGCCTTAGTTAATGCTCAATTCTATGCATAGACAAGTTTTTCACGTTTCGTGCAATTTGAACTTAACTTGGTCTATTGGCTTCTTTACAGAACGAAACGATGTCCAAAGCTAAACTAGCAAGTTAAGACTTCTAAGAACACTAAATAGAGTATAACGGTCCATTTTGATGCCTTAGGAATGCTCAATTCTATGCATAGACAAGTTTTTCACGTTTCGTGCAATTTTGAACTTAACTTGGTCTATTGGCTTCTTTACCTAACGAAACGATTGTCCAAAAGCTAAACTAGCAAGTTAAGACTTCTAAGAACACTAAATAGAGTATAACGGTCCATTTTGATGCCTTAGGAATTGCTCAATTCTATGCCATAGACAAGTTTTTCAACGTTATCGTGCAATTTTGAACTTAAACTTGGTCTATTGGCTTCTTTACCTAACCGAAACGATTGTCCAAAGCTAAACTAGCAAGTAAGACTTCTAAGAACACTAAATAGAGTATAACGGTCAATTTTGATGCCTTAGGATTGCTCAATTCTATGCATAGACAAGTTTTTCACGTTTCGTGCAATTTTGAACTTAACTTGGTCTATTGGCTTCTTACCTAACGAACGATTGTCCAAAGCTAAACTAGCAAGTTAAGACTTCTAAGAACACTAAATAGAGTATAACGGTCAATTTTGATGCCTTAGGATTTTGCTCAATTCTATGCATAGACAAGTTTTCACGTTTCGTGCAATTGTGAAACTTAACTTGGTCCTATGGCTTCTTTACCTAACAAACGTTGTCAAAAGCTAAACTAGCAAGTTAATACTTCTCAAGAACACTAAATAGAGTATAACGGTCTATTTTGATGCCTTAGGAATGCTCAATTCTATGCATAGATCAAGTTTTTCACTGTTTCGTGCAATTTTGAACTAACTTGGTCTATGGCTTCTTTACCGAACGAAACGATGTCCAAAGCTAAACTAGCAAGTTAAGACTTCTAAGAACACTAATAGAGTATAACGGTCAATTTTGATGCCTTAGGTTTGCTCAATTCTATGCATAGACAAGTTTTTCACGTTTTCGTGCAATTTTGAACTTAACTTGGTCTATTGCTTCTTTACCTAACGAAACGATGTCCAAAAGCTAAACTAGCAAGTTAAGACTTCTAAGAACACTAAATAGAGTATAACGGTCCATTTTGATGCCCTTAGAATGCTCAATTCTATGCATAGACAAGTTTTTCACGTTTCAGTGCAATTTTGAACCTTAACTTGGTCTATTGGCTTCTTTACCTAACGAAACGTTTGTCCAAAAGCTAAACTAGCAAGATAAGACTTCTAAGAACACTAAATAGAGTATAACGGTCTACTTTTGATGCCTTAGGAATGCTCAATTCTAATGCAGAGCTCAAGTTTTCCACGTTTCGTGCAATTTTGAACTTAACTTGGTCTATTGGCTTCTTTAGCCTAACTGAAACGTTGTCCAAAAGCTAAACTAGCAAGTTAAGACTTCTAAGAAACACTAAATAGAGTATAACGGTCCATTTGATGCCTTAGGTTAATGCTCAATTCTATGCATAGACAAGTTTTTCACGTTTCGTGCAATTTTGAACTTAACTTGGGTCTATTGGCTTCTTTACCTAACGAAACGTTGTCCAAAAGCTAAACTAGCAGTTAAGACTTCTAAGAACACTAATAGAGTATAACGGTCCATTTTGATGCCCTTAGGAATGCTCAATTCTATGCATAGACAAGTTTTTCACGTTTCGTGCAATTTTAAACTTAACTTGGTCTATTGGCTTCTTTACCTAATGAAACTGTTGTCCAAAAGCTAAACTAGCAAGTTAAGACTTCTAAGAACACTAAATAGAGTATAACGGTCCATTTTGATGCCTTAGGAATGCTCAATTCTATGCATAAGACAACGTTTTTCACTTTACGTGCAATTTTGAACTTAACTTGGGTCTATTGGCTCTTTAGCTAACGAAACGTATGTCGAAAAGCTAAACTAGCAATGTTAAGACTTTCTAAGAACACTAAATAGAGTATAACGGTCCTATTTTGATGCCTTAGGAATTGCTCAATTCCTATGCATAGACTAAGTTTTTCACGTTTCGTGCAAATTTTGAAACTTAACTTGGTCTATTGGCTTCTTTACCTAACGAAACGTTGTCCAAAGCTAAACTAGCAAGTTAAGACTTCTAAGAACACTAAATAGAGTATAACGGTCCATTTTGATGCCTTAGGAATGCTCAATTCTATGCATAGACAAGTTTTTCACGTTTCGTGCAATTTTGAACTTAACTTGGTCTATTGCTTCTTTACCTAACGAAACGTTGTCCAAAGCTAAACTAGCAAGTTAAGACTTCTAAGAACACTAAATAGAGTATAACGGTCCATTTTGATGCCTTAGGAATGCTCAATTCTATGCATAGACAAGTTTTCACGTTTCGTGCAATTTGAACTTAACTTGGTCTATTGGCTTCTTTACCTAACGAAACGTTGTCCAAAAGCTAAACTAGCAAGTTAAGACTTCTAAGAACACTAAATAGAGTATAACGGTCCATTTTGATGCCTTAGGAATGCTCAATTCTATGCATAGACAAGTTTTTCACGTTTCGTGCAATTTTGAACTTAACTTGGTCTATTGGCTTCTTTACCTAACGAAACGTTGTCCAAAAGCTAAACTAGCAAGTTAAGACTTCTAAGAACACTAAATAGAGTATAACGGTCCATTTTGATGCCTTAGGAATGCTCAATTCTATGCATAGACAAGTTTTCACGTTTCGTGCAATTTTGAAACTTAACTTGGTCTATTGGCTTCTTTACCTAATGAAACGTTGTCCAAAAGCTAACTAGCAAGTTAAGACTTCTAAGAACACTAAATAGAGTATAACGGTCATTTTGATGCCTTAGGAATGCTCAATTCTATGCATAGACAACTTTTTCACATTACGTGCAATTTTGAACTTAACTTTGTCTATTGGCTTCTTTACCTAACGAAACGTTGTCCGAAAAGCTAAACTAGCATGTTAAGATTTCAAAGAACACTAAATAGAGTATAACGGTCTATTTTGATGCCTTAGGAATGCTCAATTCTATGCATAGATAAGTTTTTCACGTTTCGTGCAAATTTGAACTTAACTTGGTCTATTGGCTTCTTTACCTAACAAACGTTGTCCAAAAGCTAAACGAGCAAGTTAAGACTTCTAAGAACACTAAATAGAGTATAACGGTCCATTTTGATGCCTTAGGAATGCTCAATTCTATGCATAGACAAGTTTTTCACGTTTCGTGCAATTTTGAACTTAACTTGGTCTATTGGCTTCTTTACGAACGAAACGATTGTCCAAAAAGCTAAACTAGCAAGTTAAGACTTCTAAGAACACTAAATAGAGTATAACGGTCCATTTTGATGCCTTAGGAATGCTCAATTCTATGCATAGACAAGTTTTTCACGTTTCGTGCAATTTTGAACTTAACTTGGTCTATTGGCTTCTTTACCTAACGAAACGTTGTCCAAAAGCTAAACTAGCAAGTTAAGACTTCTAAGAACACTAAATAGAGTATAACGGTCCATTTTGATGCCTTAGGAATGCTCAATTCTATGCATAGACAAGTTTTTCACGTTTCGTGCAAATTTTGAACTTAACTTGGTCTATTGGCTTCTTTACCTAACGAAACGATTGTCCAAAAGCTAAACTAGCAAGTTAAGACTTCTAAGAACACTAAATAGAGTATAACGGTCCATTTTGATGCCTTAGGAATGCTCAATTCTATGCATAGACAAGTTTTTCACGTTTCGTGCAATTTTAAACTTAACTTGGTCTATTGGCTTCTTTACCTAATGAAATGTTGTCCAAAAGCTAAACTAGCAAGTTAAGACTTCTAAGAACACTAAATAGAGTATAACGGTCCATTTTGATGCCTTAGAATGCTCAATTCTATGCATAGACAACTTTTTCACAGTTACGTGCAATTTTGAACTTAACTTGGTCTATTGGCTTCTTTACCTAACGAAACGTTGTCCGAAAAAGCTAAACTAGCATGTTAAGATTTCAAAGAACACTAAATAGAGTATAACGGTCTATTTTGATGCCTTAGGAATGCTCAATTCTATGCATAGATAAGTTTTTCACGTTTCGTGCAAATTTGAACTTAACTTGGTCTATTGGCTTCTTTACCTAACAAAACGTTGTCCAAAAGCTAAACTAGCAAGTTAAGACTTCTAAGAACACTAAATAGAGTATAACGGTCCATTTTGATGCCTTAGGAATGCTCAATTCTATGCATAGACAAGTTTTTCACGTTTCGTGCAATTTGAACTTAACTTGGTCTATTGGCTTCTTTACCGAACGAAACGATGTCCAAAAGCTAAACTAGCAAGTTAAGACTTCTAAGAACACTAAATAGAGTATAACGGTCCATTTTGATGCCTTAGGAATGCTCAATTCTATGCATAGACAAGTTTTTCACGTTTCGTGCAATTTTGAACTTAACTTGGTCTATTGGCTTCTTTACCTAACGAAACGTTGTCCAAAAGCTAAACTAGCAAGTTAAGACTTCTAAGAACACTAAATAGAGTATAACGGTCCATTTTGATGCCTTAGGAATGCTCAATTCTATGCATAGACAAGTTTTTCACGTTTCGTGCAATTTTGAACTTAACTTGGTCTATTGGCTTCTTTACCTAACGAAACGATGTCCAAAAGCTAAACTAGCAAGTTAAGACTTCTAAGAACACTAAATAGAGTATAACGGTCCATTTTGATGCCTTAGGAATGCTCAATTCTATGCATAGACAAGTTTTTCACGTTTCGTGCAAGTTTAACTTAACTTGGTCTATTGGCTTCTTTACCTAATGAAAACGTTGTCCAAAGCTAAACTAGCAATTAAGACTTCTAAGAACACTAAATAGAGTATAACGGTCCATTTTGATGCCTTAGGAATGCTCCAATTCTATGCATAGACAACTTTTCTCACATTACGTGCAATTTTGAACTTAACTTGGTCCATTGGCTTCTTTACCTAACGAAACGTTGTCGAAAAGCTAAACTAGCATGTTAAGATTTCAAAGAACACTAAATAGAGTATAACGGTCTATTTTGATGCCTTAGGAATGCTCAATTCTATGCATAGACAAGTTTTTCACGTTTCGTGCAAATTTGAACTTAACTTGGTCTATTGGCTTCTTTACCTAACGAAACGTTGTCCAAAAGCTAAACTAGCAAGTTAAGACTTCTAAGAACACTAAATAGAGTATAACGGTCCATTTTGATGCTTAGGAATGCTCAATTCTATGCATAGACAAGTTTTTCACGTTTCGTGCAATTTTGAACTTAACTTGGTCTATTGGCTTCTTTACCTAACGAAACGTTGTCCAAAAGCTAAACTAGCAAGTTAAGACTTCTAAGAACACTAAATAGAGTATAACGGTCCATTTTGATGCCTTAGGAATGCTCAATTCTATGCATAGACAAGTTTTTCACGTTTCGTGCAATTTTGAACTTAACTTGGTCTATTGGCTTCTTTACCTAACGAAACGATTGTCCAAAAGCTAAACTAGCAAGTTAAGACTTCTAAGAACACTAAATAGAGTATAACGGTCCATTTTGATGCCTTAGGAATGCTCAATTCTATGCATAGACAAGTTTTCACGTTTCGTGCAAGTTTGAACTTAACTTGGTCTATTGGCTTCTTTACCTAACGAAACGTTGTCCAAAAGCTAAACTAGCAAGTTAAGACTTCTAAGAACACTAAATAGAGTATAACGGTCCATTTTGATGCCTTAGGAATGCTCAATTCTATGCATAGACAAGTTTTTCACGTTTCGTGCAATTTGAACTTAACTTGGTCCATTGGCTTCTTTACCTAACGAAACGTTGTCGAAAAGCTAAACTAGCATGTTAAGACTTCTAAGAACACTAAATAGAGTATAACGGTCCTATTTTGATGCCTTAGGAATGCTCAATTCTATGCATAGACAAGTTTTTCACGTTTCGTGCAAATTTGAACTTAACTTGGTCTATTGGCTTCTTTACCTACAAAACGTTGTCCAAAAGCTAAACTAGCAAGTTAAGACTTCTAAGAACACTAAATAGAGTATAACGGTCCATTTTGATGCCTTAGGAATGCTCAATTCTATGCATAGACAAGTTTTTCACGTTTCGTGCAAGTTTAAACTTAACTTGGTCTATTGGCTTCTTACCTAATGAAACGTTGTCCAAAAGCTAAACTAGCAATTAAGACTTCTAAGAACACTAAATAGAGTATAACGGTCCATTTTGATGCCTTAGGAATGCTCAATTCCTATGCATAGACAACTTTCTCACATGACGTGCAATTTTGAACTTAACTTGGTCCATTGGCTTCTTTACCTAACGAAACGTTGTCGAAAAGCTAAACTAGCATGTTAAGACTTCAAAGAACACTAAATAGAGTATAACGGTCCTATTTTGATGCCTTAGGAATGCTCAATTCTATGCATAGATAAGTTTTCACGTTTCGTGCAAATTTGAACTTAACTTGGTCTATTGGCTTCTTTACCTAACAAAACGTTGTCCAAAAGCTAAACTAGCAAGTTAAGACTTCTAAGAACACTAAATAGAGTATAACGGTCCATTTTGATGCCTTAGGAATGCTCAATTCTATGCATAGACAAGTTTTTCACGTTTCGTGCAATTTTGAACTTAACTTGGTCTATTGGCTTCTTTACCTAACGAAACGTTGTCCAAAAGCTAAACTAGCAAGTTAAGACTTCTAAGAACACTAAATAGAGTATAACGGTCAATTTTGATGCCTTAGGTTTGCTCAATTCTATGCATAGACAAGTTTTTCACGTTTCGTGCAATTTTGAACTTAACTTGGTCTATTGGCTTCTTTACCTAACGAAACGATGTCCAAAAGCTAAACTAGCAAGTTAAGACTTCTAAAGAACACTAAATAGAGTATAACGGTCCATTTTGATGCCTTAGGAATGCTCAATTCTATGCATAGACAAGTTTTTCACGTTTCGTGCAATTTGAACTTAACTTGGTCTATTGGCTTCTTTACCTAACAAAACGTTGTCCAAAAGCTAAACTAGCAAGTTAAGACTTCTAAGAACACTAAATAGAGTATAACGGTCCATTTTGATGCCTTAGGAATGCTCAATTCTATGCATAGACAAGTTTTTCACGTTTCGTGCAATTTTGAACTTAACTTGGTCTATTGGCTTCTTTACCTAACGAAAACGTTGTCCAAAAGCTAAACTAGCAAGTTAAGACTTCTAAGAACACTAAATAGAGTATAACGGTCCATTTTGATGCCTTAGGAATGCTCAATTCTATGCATAGACAACTTTTTCACGTTTCGTGCAATTTTGAACTTAACTTGGTCTATTGGCTTCTTTACCTAACGAAACGTGTCCAAAAGCTAAACTAGCAAGTTAAGACTTCTAAGAACACTAAATAGAGTATAACGGTCCATTTTGATGCCTTAGGAATGCTCAATTCTATGCATAGACAAGTTTTTCACGTTTCGTGCAATTTTGAACTTAACTTGGTCCTATTGGCTTCTTTACCTAACGAAACGTTGTCCAAAAGCTAAACTAGCAAGTTAAGACTTCTAAGAACACTAAATAGAGTATAACGGTCCATTTTGATGCCTTAGGAATGCTCAATTCTATGCATAGATAAGTTTTTCACGTTTCGTGCAATTTGAACTTAACTTGGTCTATTGGCTTCTTTACCTAACGAAAACGTTGTCCAAAAGCTAAACTAGCAAGTTAAGACTTCTAAGAACACTAAATAGAGTATAACGGTCCATTTTGATGCCTTAGGAATGCTCAATTCTATGCATAGACAAGTTTTTTCACGTTTCGTGCAATTTTGAACTTAACTTGGTCTATTGGCTTCTTTACCTAACGAAACGATGTCCAAAAGCTAAACTAGCAAGTTAAGACTTCTAAGAACACTAAATAGAGTATAACTGGTCAATTTTGATGCCTTAGGTTTGCTCAATTCTATGCATAGACAAGTTTTTCACGTTTCGTGCAATTTTGAACTTAACTTGGTCTATTAGCTTCTTTACCTAACGAAACGATGTCCAAAAGCTAAACTAGCAAGTTAAGACTTCTAAGAACACTAAATAGAGTATAACGGTCCATTTTGATGCCTTAGGAATGCTCAATTCTATGCATAGACAATTTTTCACAGTTACGTGCAATTTTGAACTTAACTTGGTCTATTGGCTTCTTTACCTAACGAAACGTTGTCCGAAAAGCTAAACTAGCAATGTTAAGACTTCTAAAGAACACTAAATAGAGTATAACGGTCCATTTTGATGCCTTAGGAATGCTCAATTCTATGCATAGATAAGTTTTCACGTTTCGTGCAAATTTTGAACTTAACTTGGTCTATTGGCTTCTTTACCTAACAAAACGTTGTCCAAAAGCTAAACTAGCAAGTTAAGACTTCTAAGAACACTAAATAGAGTATAACGGTCCATTTTGATGCCTTAGGAATGCTCAATTCTATGCATAGACAAGTTTTTCACGTTTCGTGCAATTTGAACTTAACTTGGTCTATTGGCTTCTTTACCTAACGAAACGTTGTCCAAAAGCTAAACTAGCAAGTTAAGACTTCTAAGAACACTAAATAGAGTATAACGGTCCATTTTGATGCCTTAGGAATGCTCAATTCTATGCATAGACAAGTTTTTCACGTTTCGTGCAATTTTGAACTTAACTTGGTCTATTGGCTTCTTTACCTAACGAAACGATGTCCAAAAGCTAAACTAGCAAGTTAAGACTTCTAAGAACACTAAATAGAGTATAACGGTCCATTTTGATGCCTTAGGAATGCTCAATTCTATGCATAGACAAGTTTTTCACGTTTCGTGCAATTTGAACTTAACTTGGTCTATTGGCTTCTTTACCTAACGAAACGTTGTCCAAAAGCTAAACTAGCAAGTTAAGACTTCTAAGAACACTAAATGGAGTATAACGGTCCATTTTGATGCCTTAGGAATGCTCAATTCTATGCATAGACAAGTTTTTCACGTTTCGTGCAATTTTGAACTTAACTTGGTCTATTGGCTTCTTTACCTAACGAAACGATGTCCAAAAGCTAAACTAGCAAGTTAAGACTTCTAAGAACACTAAATAGAGTATAACGGTCCATTTTGATGCCTTAGGAATGCTCAATTCTATGCATAGACAAGTTTTTCACGTTTCGTGCAAGTTTAAACTTAACTTGGTCTATTGGCTTCTTTACCTAATGAAACGTTGTCCAAAAGCTAAACTAGCAAGTTAAGACTTCTAAGAACACTAAATAGAGTATAACGGTCCTATTTTGATGCCTTAGGAATGCTCAATTCTATGCATAGATAAGTTTTTCACGTTTCGTGCAAATTTGAACTTAACTTGGTCTATTGGCTTCTTTACCTAACAAAACGTTGTCCAAAAGCTAAACTAGCAAGTTAAGACTTCTAAGAACACTAAATAGAGTATAATGGTCCATTTTGATGCCTTAGGAATGCTCAATTCTATGCATAGACAAGTTTTTCACGTTTCGTGCAATTTTGAACTTAACTTGGTCCTATTGGCTTCTTTACCTAACGAAACGTTGTCCGAAAAGCTAAACTAGCAATGTTAAGACTTTCAAAGAACACTAAATAGAGTATAACGGTCCTATTTTGATGCCTTAGGAATGCTCAATTCTATGCATAGATAAGTTTTTCACGTTTCGTGCAATTTGAACTTAACTTGGTCTATTGGCTTCTTTACCTAACAAAACGTTGTCCAAAAGCTAAACTAGCAAGTTAAGACTTCTAAGAACACTAAATAGAGTATAACGGTCCATTTTGATGCCTTAGGAATGCTCAATTCTATGCATAGACAAGTTTTTCACGTTTCGTGCAAATTTGAACTTAACTTGGTCTATTGGCTTCTTTACCTAACAAAACGTTGTCCAAAAGCTAAACTAGCAAGTTAAGACTTCTAAGAACACTAAATAGAGTATAACGGTCCATTTTGATGCCTTAGGAATGCTCAATTCTATGCATAGACAAGTTTTTCACGTTTCGTGCAATTTTGAACTTAACTTGGTCTATTGGCTTCTTTACCTAACGAAACGATGTCCAAAAGCTAAACTAGCAAGTTAAGACTTCTAAGAACACTAAATAGAGTATAACGGTCCATTTTGATGCCTTAGGAATGCTCAATTCTATGCATAGACAAGTTTTTCACGTTTCGTGCAATTTTGAACTTAACTTGGTCTATTGGCTTCTTTACCTAACGAAACGATGTCCAAAAGCTAAACTAGCAAGTTAAGACTTCTAAGAACACTAAATAGAGTATAACGGTCCATTTTGATGCCTTAGGAATGCTCAATTCTATGCATAGACAAGTTTTTCACGTTTCGTGCAATTTTGAACTTAACTTGGTCTATTGGCTTCTTTACCTAACGAAACGTTGTCCAAAAGCTAAACTAGCAAGTTAAGACTTCTAAGAACACTAAATAGGAGTATAACGGTCCATTTTGATGCCTTAGGAATGCTCAATTCTATGCATAGACAAGTTTTTCACGTTTCGTGCAATTTTGAACTTAACTTGGTCTATTGGCTTCTTTACCTAACGAAACGATGTCCAAAAGCTAAACTAGCAAGTTAAGACTTCTAAGAACACTAAATAGAGTATAACGGTCCATTTTGATGCCTTAGGAATGCTCAATTCTATGCATAGACAAGTTTTTCACGTTTCGTGCAAGTTTAAACTTAACTTGGTCTATTGGCTTCTTTACCTAATGAAACGTTGTCCAAAAGCTAAACTAGCAAGTTAAGACTTCTAAGAACACTAAATAGAGTATAACGGTCTATTTTGATGCCTTAGGAATGCTCAATTCTATGCATAGATAAGTTTTTCACGTTTCGTGCAAATTTGAACTTAACTTGGTCTATTGGCTTCTTTACCTAACGAAACGATGTCCAAAAGCTAAACTAGCAAGTTAAGACTTCTAAGAACACTAAATAGAGTATAACGGTCCATTTTGATGCCTTAGGAATGCTCAATTCTATGCATAGACAAGTTTTTCACGTTTCGTGCAATTTTGAACTTAACTTGGTCTATTGGCTTCTTTACCTAACGAAACGTTGTCCAAAAGCTAAACTAGCAAGTTAAGACTTCTAAGAACACTAAATAGAGTATAACGGTCCATTTTGATGCCTTAGGAATGCTCAATTCTATGCATAGACAAGTTTTTCACGTTTCGTGCAATTTGAACTTAACTTGGTCTATTGGCTTCTTTACCTAACGAAACGATGTCCAAAAGCTAAACTAGCAAGTTAAGACTTCTAAGAACACTAAATAGAGTATAACGGTCCATTTTGATGCCTTAGGAATGCTCAATTCTATGCATAGACAAGTTTTTCACGTTTCGTGCAAGTTTAAACTTAACTTGGTCTATTGGCTTCTTTACCTAATGAAACGTTGTCCAAAAGCTAAACTAGCAAGTTAAGACTTCTAAGAACACTAAATAGAGTATAACGGTCTATTTTGATGCCTTAGGAATGCTCAATTCTATGCATAGATAAGTTTTTCACGTTTCGTGCAAATTTGAACTTAACTTGGTCTATTGGCTTCTTTACCTAACAAAACGTTGTCCAAAAGCTAAACTAGCAAGTTAAGACTTCTAAGAACACTAAATAGAGTATAACGGTCCATTTTGATGCCTTAGGAATGCTCAATTCTATGCATAGACAAGTTTTTCACGTTTCGTGCAATTTTGAACTTAACTTGGTCCATTGGCTTCTTTACCTAACGAAACGTTGTCGAAAAGCTAAACTACCATGTTAAGATTTCAAAGAACACTAAATAGAGTATAACGGTCTATTTTGATGCCTTAGGAATGCTCAATTCTATGCATAGATAAGTTTTTCACGTTTCGTGCAAATTTGAACTTAACTTGGTCTATTGGCTTCTTTACCTAACAAAACGTTGTCCAAAAGCTAAACTAGCAAGTTAAGACTTCTAAGAACACTAAATAGAGTATAACGGTCCATTTTGATGCCTTAGGAATGCTCAATTCTATGCATAGACAAGTTTTTCACGTTTCGTGCAAATTTGAACTTAACTTGGTCTATTGGCTTCTTTACCTAACAAACGTTGTCCAAAAGGCTAAACTAGCAAGTTAAGACTTCTAAGAACACTAAATAGAGTATAACGGTCCATTTTGATGCCTTAGGAATGCTCAATTCTATGCATAGACAAGTTTTTCACGTTTCGTGCAATTTTGAACTTAACTTGGTCTATTGGCTTCTTTACCTAACGAAACGATGTCCAAAAGCTAAACTAGCAAGTTAAGACTTCTAAGAACACTAAATAGAGTATAACGGTCCATTTTGATGCCTTAGGAATGCTCAATTCTATGCATAGACAAGTTTTTCACGTTTCGTGCAATTTTGAACTTAACTTGGTCTATTGGCTTCTTTACCTAACGAAACGATGTCCAAAAGCTAAACTAGCAAGTTAAGACTTCTAAGAACACTAAATAGAGTATAACGGTCCATTTTGATGCCTTAGGAATGCTCAATTCTATGCATAGACAAGTTTTTCACGTTTCGTGCAATTTTGAACTTAACTTGGTCTATTGGCTTCTTTACCTAAGGAAACGTTGTCCAAAAGCTAAACTAGCAAGTTAAGACTTCTAAGAACACTAAATGGAGTATAACGGTCCATTTTGATGCCTTAGGAATGCTCAATTCTATGCATAGACAAGTTTTTCACGTTTCGTGCAATTTTGAACTTAACTTGGTCTATTGGCTTCTTTACCTAACGAAACGATGTCCAAAAGCTAAACTAGCAAGTTAAGACTTCTAAGAACACTAAATAGAGTATAACGGTCCATTTTGATGCCTTAGGAATGCTCAATTCTATGCATAGACAAGTTTTTCACGTTTCGTGCAAGTTTAAACTAAACTTGGTCTATTGGCTTCTTTACCTAATGAAACGTTGTCCAAAAGCTAAACTAGCAAGTTAAGACTTCTAAGAACACTAAATAGAGTATAACGGTCTATTTTGATGCCTTAGGAATGCTCAATTCTATGCATAGATAAGTTTTTCACGTTTCGTGCAAATTTGAACTTAACTTGGTCTATTGGCTTCTTTACCTAACAAAACGTTGTCCAAAAGCTAAACTAGCAAGTTAAGACTTCTAAGAACACTAAATAGAGTATAACGGTCCATTTTGATGCCTTAGGAATGCTCAATTCTATGCATAGACAAGTTTTTCACGTTTCGTGCAATTTTGAACTTAACTTGGTCTATTGGCTTCTTTACCGAACGAAACGATGTCCAAAAGCTAAACTAGCAAGTTAAGACTTCTAAGAACACTAAATAGAGTATAACGGTCCATTTTGATGCCTTAGGTTTGCTCAATTCTATGCATAGACAAGTTTTTCACGTTTCGTGCAATTTTGAACTTAACTTGGTCCATTGGCTTCTTTACCTAACGAAACGTTGTCGAAAAGCTAAACTAGCATGTTAAGATTTCAAAGAACACTAAATAGAGTATAACGGTCTATTTTGATGCCTTAGGAATGCTCAATTCTATGCATAGATAAGTTTTTCACGTTTCGTGCAAATTTGAACTTAACTTGGTCTATTGGCTTCTTTACCTAACAAAACGTTGTCCAAAAGCTAAACTAGCAAGTTAAGACTTCTAAGAACACTAAATAGAGAATAACGGTCCATTTTGATGCCTTAGGAATGCTCAATTCTATGCATAGATAAGTTTTCACGTTTCGTGCAAATTTGAACTTAACTTGGTCTATTGGCTTCTTTACTTAACAAAACGTTGTCCAAAAGCTAAACTAGCAAGTTAAGACTTCTAAGAACACTAAATAGAGTATAACGGTCCATTTTGATGCCTTAGGAATGCTCAATTCTATGCATAGACAACTTTTTCACGTTTCATGCAAGTTTAAACTTAACTTGGTCTATTGGCTTCTTTACCTAATGAAACGTTGTCCAAAAGCTAAACTAGCAAATTAAGACTTCTAAGAACACTAAATAGAGTATAACGGTCCATTTTGATGCCTTAGGAATGCTCATTTCTATGCATAGACAACTTTCTCACATGACGTGCAATTTTGAACTTAACTTGGTCCATTGGCTTCTTTACCTAACGAAACGTTGTCGAAAAGCTAAACTAGCATGTTAAGATTTCAAAGAACACTAAATAGAGTATAACGGTCTATTTTGATGCCTTAGGAATGCTCAATTCTATGCATAGATAAGTTTTTCACGTTTCGTGCAAATTTGAACTTAACTTGGTCTATTGGCTTCTTTACCTAACAAAACGTTGTCCAAAAGCTAAACTAGCAAGTTACGACTTCTAAGAACACTAAATAGAGTATAACGGTCCATTTTGATGCCTTAGGAATGCTCAATTCTATGCATAGACAAGTTTTTCACGTTTCGTGCAATTTTGAACTTAACTTGGTCTATTGGTTTCTTTACCGAACGAAACGATGTCCAAAAGCTAAACTAGCAAGTTAAGACTTCTAAGAACACTAAATAGAGTATAACGGTCAATTTTGATGCCTTAGGTTTGCTCAATTCTATGCATAGACAAGTTTTTCACGTTTCGTGCAATTTTGAACTTAACTTGGTCTATTAGCTTCTTTACCTAACGAAACGATGTCCAAAAGCTAAACTAGCAAGTTAAGACTTCTAAGAACACTAAATAGAGTATAACGGTCCATTTTGATGCCTTAGGAATGCTCAATTCTATGCATAGACAACTTTTTCACATTACGTGCAATTTTGAACTTAACTTGGTCTATTGGCTTCTTTACCTAACGAAACGTTGTCGAAAAGCTAAACTACCATGTTAAGATTTCAAAGAACACTAAATAGAGTATAACGGTCTATTTTGATGCCTTAGGAATGCTCAATTCTATGCATAGATAAGTTTTTCACGTTTCGTGCAAATTTGAACTTAACTTGGTCTATTGGCTTCTTTACCTAACAAAACGTTGTCCAAAAGCTAAACTAGCAAGTTAAGACTTCTAAGAACACTAAATAGAGTATAACGGTCCATTTTGATGCCTTAGGAATGCTCAATTCTATGCATAGACAAGTTTTTCACGTTTCGTGCAATTTGAACTTAACTTGGTCTATTGGCTTCTTTACCTAACAAACGTTGTCCAAAAGGCTAAACTAGCAAGTTAAGACTTCTAAGAACACTAAATAGAGTATAACGGTCCATTTTGATGCCTTAGGAATGCTCAATTCTATGCATAGACAAGTTTTTCACGTTTCGTGCAATTTTGAACTTAACTTGGTCTATTGGCTTCTTTACCTAACGAAACGATGTCCAAAAGCTAAACTAGCAAGTTAAGACTTCTAAGAACACTAAATAGAGTATAACGGTCCATTTTGATGCCTTAGGAATGCTCAATTCTATGCATAGACAAGTTTTTCACGTTTCGTGCAATTTTGAACTTAACTTGGTCTATTGGCTTCTTTACCTAACGAAACGTTGTCCAAAAGCTAAACTAGCAAGTTAAGACTTCTAAGAACACTAAATGGAGTATAACGGTCCATTTTGATGCCTTAGGAATGCTCAATTCTATGCATAGACAAGTTTTTCACGTTTCGTGCAATTTTGAACTTAACTTGGTCTATTGGCTTCTTTACCTAACGAAACGATGTCCAAAAGCTAAACTAGCAAGTTAAGACTTCTAAGAACACTAAATAGAGTATAACGGTCCATTTTGATGCCTTAGGAATGCTCAATTCTATGCATAGACAAGTTTTTCACGTTTCGTGCAAGTTTAACTTAACTTGGTCTATTGGCTTCTTTACCTAATGAAACGTTGTCCAAAAGCTAAACTAGCAAGTTAAGACTTCTAAGAACACTAAATAGAGTATAACGGTCTATTTTGATGCCTTAGGAATGCTCAATTCTATGCATAGATAAGTTTTTCACGTTTCGTGCAAATTTGAACTTAACTTGGTCTATTGGCTTCTTTACCTAACAAAACGTTGTCCAAAAGCTAAACTAGCAAGTTAAGACTTCTAAGAACACTAAATAGAGTATAACGGTCCATTTTGATGCCTTAGGAATGCTCAATTCTATGCATGGACAAGTTTTTCACGTTTCGTGCAATTTTGAACTTAACTTGCTCTATTGGCTTCTTTGCCGAACGAAACGATGTCCAAAAGCTAAACTAGCAAGTTAAGACTTCTAATAACACTAAATAGAGTATAACGGTCCATTTTGATGCCTTAAGAATGCTCAATTCTATGCATAGACAAGTTTTTCACGTTTCGTGCAATTTTGAACTTAACTTGGTCTATTGGCTTCTTTACCTAACGAAACGTTGTCCAAAAGCTAAACTAGCAAGTTAAGACTTCTAAGAACACTAAATAGAGTATAACGGTCCATTTTGATGCCTTAGGAATGCTCAATTCTATGCATAGACAAATTTTTCACGTTTCGTGCAATTTTGAACTTAACTTGGTCTATTGGTTTCTTTACCGAACGAAACGATGTCCAAAAGCTAAACTAGCAAGTTAAGACTTCTAAGAACACTAAATAGAGTATAACGGTCAATTTTGATGCCTTAGGTTTGCTCAATTCTATGCATAGACAAGTTTTTCACGTTTCGTGCAATTTTGAACTTAACTTGGTCTATTAGCTTCTTTACCTAACGAAACGATGTCCAAAAGCTAAACTAGCAAGTTAAGACTTCTAAGAACACTAAATAGAGTATAACGGTCCATTTTGATGCCTTAGGAATGCTCAATTCTATGCATAGACAACTTTTTCACATTACGTGCAATTTTGAACTTAACTTGGTCCATTGGCTTCTTTACCTAACGAAACGTTGTCGAAAAGCTAAACTACCATGTTAAGATTTCAAAGAACACTAAATAGAGTATAACGGTCTATTTTGATGCCTTAGGAATGCTCAATTCTATGCATAGATAAGTTTTTCACGTTTCGTGCAAATTTGAACTTAACTTGGTCTATTGGCTTCTTTACCTAACAAAACGTTGTCCAAAAGCTAAACTAGCAAGTTAAGACTTCTAAGAACACTAAATAGAGTATAACGGTCCATTTTGATGCCTTAGGAATGCTCAATTCTATGCATAGACAAGTTTTTCACGTTTCGTGCAAATTTGAACTTAACTTGGTCTATTGGCTTCTTTACCTAACAAAACGTTGTCCAAAAGGTAAACTAGCAAGTTAAGACTTCTAAGAACACTAAATAGAGTATAACGGTCCATTTTGATGCCTTAGGAATGCTCAATTCTATGCATAGACAAGTTTTTCACGTTTCGTGCAATTTTGAACTTAACTTGGTCTATTGGCTTCTTTACCTAACGAAACGATGTCCAAAAGCTAAACTAGCAAGTTAAGACTTCTAAGAACACTAAATAGAGTATAACGGTCCATTTTGATGCCTTAGGAATGCTCAATTCTATGCATAGACAAGTTTTTCACGTTTCGTGCAATTTTGAACTTAACTTGGTCTATTGGCTTCTTTACCTAACGAAACGTTGTCCAAAAGCTAAACTAGCAAGTTAAGACTTCTAAGAACACTAAATAGAGTATAACGGTCCATTTTGATGCCTTAGGAATGCTCAATTCTATGCATAGACAAGTTTTTCACGTTTCGTGCAATTTTGAACTTAACTTGGTCTATTGGCTTCTTTACCTAACGAAACGATGTCCAAAAGCTAAACTAGCAAGTTAAGACTTCTAAGAACACTAAATAGAGTATAACGGTCCATTTTGATGCCTTAGGAATGCTCAATTCTATGCATAGACAAGTTTTTCACGTTTCGTGCAAGTTTAAACTTAACTTGGTCTATTGGCTTCTTTACCTAATGAAACGTTGTCCAAAAGCTAAACTAGCAAGTTAAGACTTCTAAGAACACTAAATAGAGTATAACGGTCTATTTTGATGCCTTAGGAATGCTCAATTCTATGCATAGATAAGTTTTTCACGTTTCGTGCAAATTTGAACTTAACTTGGTCTATTGGCTTCTTTACCTAACAAAACGTTGTCCAAAAGCTAAACTAGCAAGTTAAGACTTCTAAGAACACTAAATAGAGTATAACGGTCCATTTTGATGCCTTAGGAATGCTCAATTCTATGCATGGACAAGTTTTTCACGTTTCGTGCAATTTTGAACTTAACTTGCTCTATTGGCTTCTTTGCCGAACGAAACGATGTCCAAAAGCTAAACTAGCAAGTTAAGACTTCTAATAACACTAAATAGAGTATAACGGTCCATTTTGATGCCTTAAGAATGCTCAATTCTATGCATAGACAAGTTTTTCACGTTTCGTGCAATTTTGAACTTAACTTGGTCTATTGGCTTCTTTACCTAACGAAACGTTGTCCAAAAGCTAAACTAGCAAGTTAAGACTTCTAAGAACACTAAATAGAGTATAACGGTCCATTTTGATGCTTTAGGAATGCTCAATTCTATGCATAGACAAATTTTTCACGTTTCGTGCAATTTTGAACTTAACTTGGTCTATTGGCTTCTTTACCTAACGAAACGATGTCCAAAAGCTAAACTAGCAAGTTAAGACTTCGAAGAAAACTAAATAGAGTATAACGGTCCATTTTGATGCCTTAGGAATGCTCAATTCTATGCATAGACAAGTTTTTCACGTTTCGTGCAAGTTTAAACTTAACTTGGTCTATTGGCTTCTTTACCTAATGAAACGTTGTCCAAAAGCTAAACTAGCAAATTAAGACTTCTAAGAACACTAAATAGAGTATAACGGTCCATTTTGATGCCTTAGGAATGCTCAATTCTATGCATAGACAACTTTCTCACATGACGTGCAATTTTGAACTTAACTTGGTCCATTGGCTTCTTTACCTAACGAAACGTTGTCGAAAAGCTAAACTAGCATGTTAAGATTTCAAAGAACACTAAATAGAGTATAACGGTCTATTTTGATGCCTTAGGAATGCTCAATTCTATGCATAGATAAGTTTTTCACGTTTCGTGCAAATTTGAACTTAACTTGGTCTATTGGCTTCTTTACCTAACAAAACGTTGTCCAAAAGCTAAACTAGCAAGTTAAGACTTCTAAGAACACTAAATAGAGAATAACGGTCCATTTTGATGCCTTAGGAATGCTCAATTCGATGCATAGACAAGTTTTTCACGTTTCGTGCAATTTTGAACTTAACTTGGTCCATTGGCTTCTTTACCTAACGAAACGTTGTCGAAAAGCTAAACTAGCATGTTAAGATTTCAAAGAACACTAAATAGAGTATAACGGTCTATTTTGATGCCTTAGGAATGCTCAATTCTATGCATAGATAAGTTTTTCACGTTTCGTGCAAATTTGAACTTAACTTGGTCTATTGGCTTCTTTACCTAACAAAACGTTGTCCAAAAGCTAAACTAGCAAGTTAAGACTTCTAAGAACACTAAATAGAGTATAACGGTCCATTTTGATGCCTTAGGAATGCTCAATTCTATGCATGGACAAGTTTTTCACGTTTCGTGCGATTTTGAACTTAACTTGGTCTATTGGCTTCTTTACCGAACGAAACGATGTCCAAAAGCTAAACTAGCAAGTTAAGACTTCTAATAACACTAAATAGAGTATAACGGTCCATTTTGATGCCTTAGGAATGCTCAATTCTATGCATAGACAAGTTTTTCACGTTTCGTGCAATTTTGAACTTAACTTGGTCTATTGGCTTCTTTACCTAACGAAACGTTGTCCAAAAGCTAAACTAGCAAGTTAAGACTTCTAAGAACACTAAATAGAGTATAACGGTCCATTTTGATGCCTTAGGAATGCTCAATTCTATGCATAGACAAGTTTTTCACGTTTCGTGCAATTTTGAACTTAACTTGGTCTATTGGCTTCTTTACCTAACGAAACGATGTCCAAAAGCTAAACTAGCAAGTTAAGACTTCTAAGAACACTAAATAGAGTATAACGGTCCATTTTGATGCCTTAGGAATGCTCAATTCTATGCATAGACAAGTTTTTCACGTTTCGTGCAAGTTTAAACTTAACTTGGTCTATTGGCTTCTTTACCTAATGAAACGTTGTCCAAAAGCTAAACTAGCAAATTAAGACTTCTAAGAACACTAAATAGAGTATAACGGTCCATTTTGATGCCTTAGGAATGCTCAATTCTATGCATAGACAACTTTTTCACATTACGTGCAATTTTGAACTTAACTTGGTCCATTGGCTTCTTTACCTAACGAAACGTTGTCGAAAAGCTAAACTAGCATGTTAAGATTTCAAAGAACACTAAATAGAGTATAACGGTCTATTTTGATGCCTTAGGAATGCTCAATTCTATGCATAGATAAGTTTTTCACGTTTCGTGCAAATTTGAACTTAACTTGGTCTATTGGCTTCTTTACCTAACAAAACGTTGTCCAAAAGCTAAACTAGCAAGTTAAGACTTCTAAGAACACTAAATAGAGTATAACGGTCCATTTTGATGCCTTAGGAATGCTCAATTCTATGCATAGACAAGTTTTTCACGTTTCGTGCAATTTTGAACTTAACTTGGTCCATTGGCTTCTTTACCTAACGAAACGTTGTCGAAAAGCTAAACTAGCATGT
This sequence comes from Tripterygium wilfordii, assembly GCF_013401445.1. NCBI lineage: Eukaryota > Viridiplantae > Streptophyta > Magnoliopsida > Celastrales > Celastraceae > Tripterygium > Tripterygium wilfordii. The sequence continues at coordinate 186,519 of NW_024056357.1, read as the reverse complement.
TAAGATTTCAAAGAACACTAAATAGAGTATAACGGTCTATTTTGATGCCTTAGGAATGCTCAATTCTATGCATAGATAAGTTTTTCACGTTTCGTTCAAATTTGAACTTAACTTGGTCTATTGGCTTCTTTACCTAACAAAACGTTGTCCAAAAGCTAAACTAGCAAGTTAAGACTTCTAAGAACACTAAATAGAGAATAACGGTCCATTTTGATGCCTTAGGAATGCTCAATTCTATGCATAGATAAGTTTTTCACGTTTCGTGCAAATTTGAACTTAACTTGGTCTATTGGCTTCTTTACCTAACAAAACGTTGTCCAAAAGCTAAACTAGCAAGTTAAGACTTCTAAGAACACTAAATAGAGTATAACGGTCCATTTTGATGCCTTAGGAATGGTCAATTCTATGCATAGACAAGTTTTTCACGTTTCGTGCAAGTTTAAACTTAACTTGGTCTATTGGCTTCTTTACCTAATGAAACGTTGTCCAAAAGCTAAACTAGCAAATTAAGACTTCTAAGAACACTAAATAGAGTATAACGGTCCATTTTGATGCCTTAGGAATGCTCATTTCTATGCATAGACAACTTTCTCACATGACGTGCAATTTTGAACTTAACTTGGTCCATTAGCTTCTTTACCTAACGAAACGTTGTCGAAAAGCTAAACTAGCATGTTAAGATTTCAAAGAACACTAAATAGAGTATAACGGTCTATTTTGATGCCTTAGGAATGCTCAATTCTATGCATAGATAAGTTTTTCACGTTTCGTGCAAATTTGAAGTTAACTTGGTCTATTGGCTTCTTTACCTAACAAAACGTTGTCCAAAAGCTAAACTAGCAAGTTAAGACTTCTAAGAACACTAAATAGAGTATAACGGTCCATTTTGATGCCTTAGGAATGCTCAATTCTATGCATAGACAAGTTTTTCACGTTTCGTGCAATTTTGAACTTAACTTGGTCTATTGGCTTCTTTACCGAACGAAACGATGTCCAAAAGCTAAACTAGCAAGTTAAGACTTCTAAGAACACTAAATAGAGTATAACGGTCAATTTTGATGACTTAGGTTTGCTCAATTCTATGCATAGACAAGTTTTTCACGTTTCGTGCAATTTTGAACTTAACTTGGTCTATTGGCTTCTTTACCTAACGAAACGATGTCCAAAAGCTAAACTAGCAAGTTAAGACTTCTAAGAACACTAAATAGAGTATAACGGTCCATTTTGATGCCCTAGGAATGCTCAATTCTATTCATAGACAAGTTTTTCACGTTTCATGCAATTTTGAACCTAACTTGGTCTATTGGCTTCTTTACCTAACGAAACGTTGTCCAAAAGCTAAACTAGCAAGATAAGACTTCTAAGAACACTAAATAGAGTATAACGGTCTACTTTGATGCCTTAGGAATGCTCAATTCTAATGCATAGATCAAGTTTTTCCATGTTTCGTGCAATTTTGAACTTAACTTGGTCTATTGGCTTCTTTAGCTAACGAAACGTTGTCCAAAAGCTAAACTAGCAAGTTAAGACTTCTAAGAACACTAAATAGAGTATAACGGTCCATTTTGATGCCTTAGGAATGCTCAATTCTATGCATAGACAAGTTTTTCACGTTTCGTGCAATTTTGAACTTAACTTGGTCTATTGGCTTCTTTACCTAACGAAACGATGTCCAAAAGCTAAACTAGCAAGTTAAGACTTCTAAGAACACTAAATAGAGTATAACGGTCCATTTTGATGCCTTAGGAATGCTCAATTCTATGCATAGACAAGTTTTTCACGTTTCGTGCAATTTTAAACTTAACTTGGTCTATTGGCTTCTTTACCTAATGAAATGTTGTCCAAAAGCTAAACTAGCAAGTTAAGACTTCTAAGAACACTAAATAGAGTATAACGGTCCATTTTGATGCCTTAGAAATGCTCAATTCTATGCATAGACAACTTTTTCACATTACGTGCAATTTTGAACTTAACTTGGTCTATTGGCTTCTTTACCTAACGAAACGTTGTCGAAAAGCTAAACTAGCATGTTAAGATTTCAAAGAACACTAAATAGAGTATAACGGTCTATTCTGATGCCTTAGGAATGCTCAATTCTATGCATAGATAAGTTTTTCACGTTTCGTGCAAATTTGAACTTAACTTGGTCTATTGGCTTCTTTACCTAACAAAACGTTGTCCAAAAGCTAAACTAGCAAGTTAAGACTTCTAAGAACACTAAATAGAGTATAACGGTCCATTTTGATGCCTTAGGAATGCTCAATTCTATGCATAGACAAGTTTTTCACGTTTCGTGCAATTTTGAACTTAACTTGGTCTATTGGCTTCTTTACCGAACGAAACGATGTCCAAAAGCTAAACTAGCAAGTTAAGACTTCTAAGAACACTAAATAGAGTATAACGGTCAATTTTGATGCCTTAGGTTTGCTCAATTCTATGCATAGACAAGTTTTTCACGTTTCGTGCAATTTTGAACTTAACTTGGTCTATTGGCTTCTTTACCTAACGAAACGATGTCCAAAAGCTAAACTAGCAAGTTAAGACTTCTAAGAACACTAAATAGAGTATAACGGTCCATTTTGATGCCCTAGGAATGCTCAATTTTATGCATAGACAAGTTTTTCACGTTTCATGCAATTTTGAACCTAACTTGGTCTATTGGCTTCTTTACCTAACGAAACGTTGTCCAAAAGCTAAACTAGCAAGTTAAGACTTCTAAGAACACTAAATAGAGTATAACGGTCTATTTTGATGCCTTAGGAATGCTCAATTCTAAGCATGCTCAAGTTTTCCATGTTTTGTGCAATTTTGAACTTAACTTGGTCTATTGGCTTCTTTACCTAACGAAACGTTATCCAAAAGCTAAACTAGCAAATTAAGACTTCTAAGAACACTAAATAGAGTATAACGGTCCATTTTAATGCCTTAGGAATGCTCAATTCTATGCATAGACAACTTTCTCACATGACGTGCAATTTTGAACTTAACTTGGTCCATTGGCTTCTTTACCTAACGAAACGTTGTCGAAAAGCTAAACTAGCATGTTAATATTTCAAAGAACACTAAATAGAGTATAACGGTCTATTTTGATGCCTTAGGAATGCTCAATTCTATGCATAGATAAGTTTTCACGTTTCGTGCAAATTTGAACTTAACTTGGTCTATTGGCTTCTTTACCTAACAAAACGTTGTCCAAAAGCTAAACTAGCAAGTTAAGACTTCTAAGAACACTAAATAGAGTATAACGGTCCATTTTGATGCCTTAGGAATGCTCAATTCTAGGCATAGATAAGTTTTTCACGTTTCGTGCAATTTTGAACTTAACTTGGTCTATTGGCTTCTTTACCGAACGAAACGATGTCCAAAAGCTAAACTAGCAAGTTAAGACTTCTAAGAACACTAAATAGAGTTTAACGGTCAAATTTGATGCCTTAGGTTTGCTCAATTCTATGCATAGACAAGTTTTTCACGTTTCGTGCAATTTTGAACTTAACTTGGTCTATTGGCTTCTTTACCTAACGAAACGATGTCCAAAAGCTAAACTAGCAAGTTAAGACTTCTAAGAACACTAAATAGAGTATAACGGTCCATTTTGATGCCCTAGGAATGCTCAATTCTATGCATAGGCAAGTTTTTCACGTTTCGTGCAATTTTGAACTTAACTTGGTCTATTGGCTTCTTTACCGAACAAAACGATGTCCAAAAGCTAAACTAGCAAGTTAAGACTTCTAAGAACACTAAATAGAGTATAAAGGTCAATTTTGATGCCTTAGGTTTGCTCAATTCTATGCATAGAAAAGTTTTTCACGTTTCGTGCAATTTTGAACTTAACTTGGTCTATTGGCTTCTTTACCTAACGAAACGATGTCCAAAAGCTAAACTAGCAAGTTAAGACTTCTAAGAACACTAAATAGAGTATAACGGTCCATTTTGATGCCCTAGGAATGCTCAATTCTATGCATAGACAAGTTTTTCACGTTTCATGCAATTTTGAACCTAACTTGGTCTATTGGCTTCTTTACCTAACGAAACGTTGTCCAAAAGCTAAACTAGCAAGTTAAGAATTCTAAGAACACTAAATTGAGTATAACGGTCCATTTTGATGTCTTAGGATTGCTCAATTCTATGCATAGACAAGTTTTTCACGTTTCGTGCAGTTTTGAACTTAACTTGGTCTATTGGCTTCTTTACCGAACGAAACGATGTCCAAAAGCTAAACTAGCAAGTTAAGACTTCTAAGAACACTAAATAGAGTATAACGGTCCATTTTGATGCCTTAGGAATGCTCAATTCTATGCATAGACAAGTTTTTCACGTTTCGTGCAATTTTGAACTTAACTTGGTCTATTGGCTTCTTTACCTAACGAAACGTTGTCCAAAAGCTAAACTAGCAAATTAAGACTTCCAAGAACACTAAATAGAGTATAACGGTCCATTTTGATGCCTTAGGAATGCTCAATTCTATGCATAGACAAGTTTTTCACGTTTCGTGCAATTTTGAACTTAACTTGGTCTATTGGCTTCTTTACCTAACGAAACGATGTCCAAAAGCTAAACTAGCAAGTTAAGACTTCTAAGAACACTAAATAGAGTATAACGGTCCATTTTGATGCCTTAGGAATGCTCAATTCTATGCATAGATAAGTTTTTCACGTTTCGTGCAAGTTTAAACTTAACTTGGTCTATTGGCTTCTTTACCTAATGAAACGTTGTCCAAAAGCTAAACTAGCAAATTAAGACTTCTAAGAACACTAAATAGAGTATAACGGTCCATTTTGATGCCTTAGGAATGCTCAATTCTATGCATAGACAACTTTCTCACATGACGTGCAATTTTGAACTTAACTTGGTCCATTGGCTTCTTTACCTAACGAAACGTTGTCGAAAAGCTAAACTAGCATGTTAAGATTTCAAAGAACACTAAATAGAGTATAACGGTCTATTTTGATGCCTTAGGAATGCTCAATTCTATGCATAGATAAGTTTTTCACGTTTCGTGCAAATTTGAACTTAACTTGGTCTATTGGCTTCTTTACCTAAAAAAACGTTGTCCAAAAGCTAAACTAGCAAGTTAAGACTTCTAAGAACACTAAATAGAGTATAACGGTCCATTTTGATGCCTTAGGAATGCTCAATTCTATGCATAGACAAGTTTTTCACGTTTCGTGCAATTTTGAACTTAACTTGGTCTATTGGCTTCTTTACCGAACGAAACGATGTCCAAAAGCTAAACTAGCAAGTTAAGACTTCTAAGAACACTAAATAGAGTATAACGGTCAATTTTGATGCCTTAGGTTTGCTCAATTCTATGCATAGACAAGTTTTTCACGTTTCGTGCAATTTTTAACTTAACTTGGTCTATTGGCTTCTTTACCTAACGAAACGATGTCCAAAAGCTAAACTAGCAAGTTAAGACTTCTAAGAACACTAAATAGAGTATAACGGTCCATTTTGATGCCCTAGGAATGCTCAATTCTATGCATAGACAAGTTTTTCACGTTTCATGCAATTTTGAACCTAACTTGGTCTATTGGCTTCTTTACCTAACGAAACGTTGTCCAAAAGCTAAACTAGCAAGATAAGACTTCTAAGAACACTAAATAGAGTATAACGGTCTACTTTGATGCCTTAGGAATGCTCAATTCTAAGCACGCTCAAGTTTTCCATGTTTCGTGCAATTTTGAACTTAACTTGGTCTATTGGCTTCTTTACCTAACGAAACGTTGTCCAAAAGCTAAACTAGCAAGTTAAGACTTCTAAGAACACTAAATAGAGTATAACGGTCCATTTTGATGCCTTAGGAATGCTCAATTCTATGCATAGACAAGTTTTTCACGTTTCGTGCAATTTTGAACTTCACTTGGTCTATTGGCTTCTTTACCTAACGAAACGATGTCCAAAAGCTAAACTAGCAAGTTAAGACTTCTAAGAACACTAAATAGAGTATAACGGTCCATTTTGATGCCTTAGGAATGCTCAATTCTATGCATAGACAAGTTTTTCACGTTTCGTGCAATTTTAAACTTAACTTGGTCTATTGGCTTCTTTACCTAATGAAACGTTGTCCAAAAGCTAAACTAGCAAGTTAAGACTTCTAAGAACACTAAATAGAGTATAACGGTCCATTTTGATGCCTTAGAAATGCTCAATTCTATGCATAGACAACTTTTTCACATTACGTGCAATTTTGAACTTAACTTGGTCTATTGGCTTCTTTACCTAACGAAACGTTGTCGAAAAGCTAAACTACCATGTTAAGATTTCAAAGAACACTAAATAGAGTATAACGGTCTATTTTGATGCCTTAGGAATGCTCAATTCTATGCATAGATAAGTTTTTCACGTTTCGTGCAAATTTGAACTTAACTTGGTCTATTGGCTTCTTTACCTAACAAAACGTTGTCCAAAAGCTAAACTAGCAAGTTAAGACTTCTAAGAACACTAAATAGAGTATAACGGTCCATTTTGATGCCTTAGGATTGCTCAATTCTATGCATAGACAAGTTTTTCACGTTTCGTGCAAATTTGAACTTAACTTGGTCTATTGGCTTCTTTACCTAACGAAACGATGTCCAAAAGCTAAACTAGCAAGTTAACACTTGTAAGAACACTAAATAGAGTATAACGGTCCATTTTGATGCCCTAGGAATGCTCAATTCTATGCATAGACAAGTTTTTCACGTTTCATGCAATTTTGAACCTAACTTGGTCTATTGGCTTCTTTACCTAACGAAACGTTGTCCAAAAGCTAAACTAACAAGTTAAGACTTCTAAGAACACTAAATAGAGCATAACGGTCTATTTTGATGCCTTAGGAATGCTCAATTCTAAGCATGCTCAAGTTTTCCATGTTTCGTGCAATTTTGAACTTAACTTGGTCTATTGGCTTCTTTACCTAACGAAACGATGTCCAAAAGCTAAACTAGCAAGTTAAGACTTCTAAGAACACTAAATAGAGTATAACGGTCCATTTTGATGCCTTAGGATTGCTCAATTCTATGCATAGACAAGTTTTTCACGTTTCGTGCAATTTTGAACTTAACATGGTCTATTGGCTTTTTTACCTAACGAAACGATGTCCAAAAGCTAAACTAGCAAGTTAACACTTCTAAGAACACTATATAGAGTATAACGGTCCATTTTGATGCCCTAGGAATGCTCAATTCTATGCATAGACAAGTTTTTCACGTTTCATACAATTTTGAACCTAACTTGGTCTATTGGCTTCTTTACCTAACGAAACGATGTCCAAAAGCTAAACTAGCAAGTTAAGACTTCTAAAAACAGTAAAAAGAGTATAACGGTCCATTTTGATGCCTTAGGATTGCTCAATTCTATGCATAGACAAGTTTTTCACGTTTCGTGCAATTTTGAACTTAACATGGTCTATTGGCTTCTTTACCTAACGAAACGATGTCCAAAAGCTAAACTAGCAAGTTAAGACTTCTAAAAACAGTAAATAGAGTATAACGGTCCATTTTGATGCCCTAGGAATGCTCAATTCTATGCATAGACAAGTTTTTCACGTTTCATGCAATTTTGAACCTAACTTGGTCTATTGGCTTCTTTACCTAACGAAACGATGTCCAAAAGCTAAACTAGCAAGTTAAGACTTCTAAAAACAGTAAATAGAGTATAACGGTCCATTTTGATGCCTTAGGATTGCTCAATTCTATGCATAGACAAGTTTTTCACGTTTCGTGCAATTTTGAACTTAACATGGTCTATTGGCTTTTTTACCTAACGAAACGTTGTCAAAAAGCTAAACGAGCAAGTTAAGACTTCTAAGAACACTAAATAGAGTATAACGGTCCATTTTGATGCCTTAGGATTGCTCAATTCTATGCATAGACAAGTTTTTCACGTTTCGTCCAATTTTGAACTTAACATGGTCTATTGGCTTTTTTACCTAACGAAACGATGTCCAAAAGCTAAACTAGCAAGTTAACACTTCTAAGAACACTATATAGAGTATAACGGTCCATTTTGATGCCCTAGGAATGCTCAATTCTATGCATAGACAAGTTTTTCACGTTTCATGCAATTTTGAACCTAACTTGGTCTATTGGCTTCTTTACCTAACGAAACGATGTCCAAAAGCTAAACTAGCAAGTTAAGACTTCTAAAAACAGTAAATAGAGTATAACGGTCCATTTTGATGCCTTAGGAACGCTCAATTCTATGCATAGACAAGTTTTTCACGTTTCGTGCAATTTTAAACTTAACTTGGTCTATTGGCTTCTTTACCAAACGAAACGTTGTCCAAAAGCTAAACTAGCAAGTTAAGACTTCTAAGAACACTAAATAGAGTATAACGGTCCATTTTGATGCCTTAGGAATGCTCAATTCTATGCATAGATAAGTTTTTCACGTTTCGTGCAAATTTGAACTTAACTTGGTCTATTGGCTTCTTTACCTAATGAAACGATGTCCAAAAGCTAAACTAGAAAGTTAAGACTTCTAAGAACACTAAATAGAGTATAACGGTCCTTTTTCATGCCTTAGGAATGCTCAATTCTAAGCATGCTCAAGTTTTCCATGTTTCGTGCAATTTTGAACTTAACTTGGTCTATTGGCTTCTTTACCTAACGAAAAGATGTCCAAAAGCTAAACGAGCAAGTTAAGACTTCCAAGAACACTAAATAGAGTATAACGGTCCATTTTGATGCCTTAGGATTGCTCAATTCTATGCATAGACAAGTCTTTCATGTTTCGTGCAATTTTGAACTTAACATGGTCTATTGGCTTTTTTACCTAACGAAACGATGTCCAAAAGCTAAACTAGCAAGTTAACACTTCTAAGAACACTAAATAGAGTATAACGGTCCATTTTGATGCCCTAGGAATGCTCAATTCTATGAGGAGACAAGTTTTTCACGTTTCATGCAATTTTGAACCTAACTTGGTCTATTGGCTTCTTTACCTAACGAAACGTTGTCCAAAAGCTAAACTAGCAAGTTAAGACTTCTAAGAACACTAAATAGAGTATAACGGTCCATTTTGATGCCTTAGGATTGCTCAATTCTATGCATAGACAAGTTTTTCACGTTTCGTGCAATTTTGAACTTAACATGGTCTATTGGCTTTTTTACCTAACGAAACGATGTCCAAAAGCTAAACTAGCAAGTTAACACTTCTAAGAACACTAAATAGAGTATAACGGTCCATTTTGATGCCCTAGGAATGCTCAATTCTAAGCATAGACAAGTTTTTCACGTTTCATGCAATTTTGAACCTAACTTGGTCTATTGGCTTCTTTACCTAACGAAACGTTGTCCAAAAGCTAAACTAGCAAGTTAAGACTTCTAAGAACACTAAATAGAGCATAACGGTCTATTTTGATGCCTTAGGAATGCTCAATTCTAAGCATGCTCAAGTTTTCCATGTTTCGTGCAATTTTGAACGTAACTTGGTCTATTGGCTTCTTTACCTAACGAAACGATGTCCAAAAGCTAAACTAGCAAGTTAACACTTCTAAGAACACTAAATAGAGTATAACGGTCCATTTTGATGCCCTAGGAATGCTCAATTCTATGCATAGACAAGTTTTTCACGTTTCATGCAATTTTGAACCTAACTTGGTCTATTGGCTTCTTTACCTAACGAAACGTTGTCCAAAAGCTAAACTAGCAAGTTAAGACTTCAAAGAACACTAAATAGAGTATAACGGTCTATTTTTATGCCTTAGGAATGCTCAATTCTACGCATAGATAAGTTTTTCACGTTTTGTGCAATTTTGAACTTAACTTGGTCTATTGGCTTCTTTACCTAATGAAACGTTGTCCAAAAGCTAAACGAGCAAGTTAAGACTTCTAAGAACACTAAATAGAGTATAACGGTCCATTTTGATGCCTTAGGATTGCTCAATTCTATGCATAGACAAGTTTTTCACGTTTCGTGCAATTTTGAACTTAACATGGTCTATTGGCTTGTTTACCTAACGAAACGATGTCCAAAAGCTAAACTAGCAACTTAACACTTCTAAGAACACTATATAGAGTATAACGGTCCATTTTGATGCCCTAGGAATGCTCAATTCTATGCATAGACAAGTTTTTCACGTTTCATGCAATTTTGAACCTAACTTGGTCTATTGGCTTCTTTACATAACGAAACGTTGTCCAAAAGCTAAACTAGCAAGTTAAGACTTCAAAGAACACTAAATAGAGTATAACGGTCTATTTTTATGCCTTAGGAATGCTCAATTCTACGCATAGATAAGTTTTTCACGTTTTGTGCAATTTTGAACTTAACTTGGTCTATTGGCTTCTTTACCTAATGAAACGTTGTCCAAAAGCTAAACGAGCAAGTTAAGACTTCTAAGAACACTAAAAAGAGTATAACGGTCCATTTTGATGCCTTAGGATTGCTCAATTCTATGCATAGACAAGTTTTTCACGTTTCGTGCAATTTTGAACTTAACATGGTCTATTGGCTTTTTTACCTAACGAAACGATGTCCAAAATCTAAACTAGCAAGTTAACACTTCTAAGAACACTATATAGAGTATAACGGTCCATTTTGATGCCCTAGGAATGCTCAATTCTATGCATAGACAAGTTTTTCACGTTTCATGCAATTTTGAACCTAACTTGGTCTATTGGCTTCTTTACCTAACGAAACGTTGTCTAAAAGCTAAACTAGCAAGTTAAGACTTCTAAAAACACTAAATAGAGTATAACGGTCCATTTTGATGCCTTAGGATTGCTCAATTCTATGCATAGACAAGTTTTTCACGTTTCGTGCAATTTTGAACTTAACATGGTCTATTGGCATTTTTATTTAACGAAACGATGTCCAAAAGCTAAACTAGCAAGTTAACACTTCTAAGAACACTAAATAGAGTATAACGGTCCCTTTTGATGCCCTAGGAATGCTCAATTCTATGCATAGACAAGTTTTTCACGTTTCATGCAATTTTGAACCTAACTTGGTCTATTGGCTTCTTTACCTAACGAAACGTTGTCCAAAAGCTAAACGAGCAAGTTAAGACTTCTAAGAACACTAAATAGAGTATAACGGTCCATTTTGATGCCTTAGGAATGCTCAATTCTATGCATAGACAAGTTTTTCACGTTTCGTGCAATTTTGATCTTAACTTGGTCTATTGGCTTCTTTACCGAACGAAACGATGTCCAAAAGCTAAACTAGCAAGGTAAGACTTCTAAGAACAGTAAATAGAGTATAACGTTCCATTTTGATGCCTTAGGAATGTTCAATTCTATGCATAGATAAGTTTTTCACGTTTCGTGCAATTTTGAACTTAACTTGGTCTATTGGCTTCTTTACCTAATGAAACGTTGTCCGAAAGCTAAACGAGCAAGTTAAGACTTCTAAGAACACTAAATAGAGTATAACGGTCCATTTTGATGCCTTAGGATTGCTCAATTCTATGCATAGACAAGTTTTTCACGTTTCGTGCAATTTTGAACTTAACTTGGTCTATTGGCTTTTTTACCTAACGAAACGATGTCCACAAGCTAAACTAGCAAGTTAACACTTCTAAGAACACTAAATAGAGTATAACGGTCCATTTTGATGCCCTAGGAATGCTCAATTCTATGCATAGACAAGTTTTTCACGTTTCATGCGATTTTGAACCTAACTTGGTCTATTGGCTTCTTTACCTAACGAAACGATGTCCAAAAGCTAAACTAGCAAGTTAAGACTTCTAAGAACACTAAATAGAGTATAACGGTCAATTTTGATGCCTTAGGATTGCTCACTTCTATGCATAGACAAGTTTTTCACGTTTCGTGCAATTTTGAACTTAACTTGGTCTATTGGCTTCTTTACCTAGCGAAACGATGTCCAAAAGCTAAACTAGCAAGTTAAGACTTCTAAGAACACTAAATAGAGTATAACGGTCCATTTTGAGGCCCTAGGACTGCTCAATTCTATGCATAGACAAGTTTTTCACGTTTCATGCAATTTTGAACCTAACTTGGTCTATTGGCTTCTTTACCTAACGAAACGATGTCCAAAAGCTAAACTAGCAAGTTAACACTTCTAAGAACACTAAATAGAGTATAACGGTCTATTTTGATGCCTTAGGAATGCTCAATTCTAAGCATGCTCAAGTTTTCCTTGTTTCGTGCAATTTTGAACTTAACTTGGTCTATTGGCTTCTTTACCTAACGAAACGATGTCCAAAAGCTAAACGAGCAAGTTAAGACTTCTAAGAACACTAAATAGAGTATAACGGTCCATTTTGATGCCTTAGGATTGCTCAATTCTATGAGGAGACAAGTTTTTCACGTTTCATGCAATTTTGAACCTAACTTGGTCTATTGGCTTCTTTACCTAACGAAACGTTGTCCAAAAGCTAAACTAGCAAGTTAAGACTTCTAAGAACACTAAATAGAGTATAACGGTCCATTTTGATGCCTTAGGATTGCTCAATTCTATGCATAGACAAGTTTTTCACGTTTCGTGCAATTTTGAACTTAACATGGTCTATTGGCTTTTTTACCTAACGAAACGATGTCCAAAAGCTAAACTAGCAACTTAACACTTCTAAGAACACTAAATAGAGTATAACGGTCCATTTTGATGCCCTAGGAATGCTCAATTCTATGCATAGACAAGTTTTTCACGTTTCATGCAATTTTGAACCTAACTTGGTCTATTGGCTTCTTTACCTAACGAAACGTTGTCCAAAAGCTAAACTAGCAAGTTAAGACTTCTAAGAACACTAAATAGAGCATAACGGTCTATTTTGATGCCTTAGGAATGCTCAATTCTAAGCATGCTCAAATTTTCCATGTTTCGTGCAATTTTGAACTTAACTTGGTCTATTGGCTTCTTTACCTAACGAAACGATGTCCAAAAGCTAAACTAGCAAGTTAACACTTCTAAGAACACTAAATAGAGTATAACGGTCGATTTTGATGCCCTAGGAATGCTCAATTCTATGCATAGACAAGTTTTTCACGTTTCATGCAATTTTGAACCTAACTTGGTCTATTGGCTTCTTTACATAACGAAACGTTGTCCAAAAGCTAAACTAGCAAGTTAAGACTTCAAAGAACACTAAATAGAGTATAACGGTCTATTTTTATGCCTTAGGAATGCTCAATTCTAGGCATAGATAGGTTTTTCACGTTTTGTGCAATTTTGAACTTAACTTGGTCTATTGGCTTCTTTACCTAATGAAACGTTGTCCAAAAGCTAAACGAGCAAGTTAAGACTTCTAAGAACACTAAATAGAGTATAACGGTGCATTTTGATGCCTTAGGAATGCTCAATTCTATGCATAGGCAAGTTTTTCACGTTTCGTGCAATTTTGAACTTAACTTGGTCTATTGGCTTCTTTACCTAACGAAACGATGTCCAAAAGCTAAACTAACAAGTTAAGACTTCTAAGAACACTAAATAGAGTATAACGGTCCATTTTGAAGCCTTAGGAATGCTCAATTCTATGCATAGACAAGTTTTTCACGTTTCGTGCAATTTTGAACTTAACTTGGTCTATTGGCTTCTTTACCTAACGAAACGTTGTCCAAAAGCTAAACTAGCAAGTTAAGACTTCTAAGAACACTAAATAGAGCATAACGGTCTATTTTGATGCCTTAGGAATGCTCAATTCTAAGCATGCTCAAGTTTTCCATGTTTCGTGCAATTTTGAACTTAACTTGGTCTATTGGCTTCTTTACCTAACGAAACGATGTCCAAAAGCTAAACTAGCAAGTTAACACTTCTAAGAACACTAAATAGAGTATAACGGTCGATTTTGATGCCCTAGGAATGCTCAATTCTATGCATAGACAAGTTTTTCACGTTTCATGCAATTTTGAACCTAACTTGGTCTATTGGCTTCTTTACATAACGAAACGTTGTCCAAAAGCTAAACTAGCAAGTTAAGACTTCAAAGAACACTAAATAGAGTATAACGGTCTATATTTATGCCTTAGGAATGCTCAATTCTAGGCATAGATAGGTTTTTCACGTTTTGTGCAATTTTGAACTTAACTTGGTCTATTGGCTTCTTTACCTAATGAAACGTTGTCCAAAAGCTAAACGAGCAAGTTAAGACTTCTAAGAACACTAAATAGAGTATAACGGTGCATTTTGATGCCTTAGGAATGCTCAATTCTATGCATAGGCAAGTTTTTCACGTTTCGTGCAATTTTGAACTTAACTTGGTCTATTGGCTTCTTTACCTAGCGAAACGATGTCCAAAAGCTAAACTAGCAAGTTAACACTTCTAAGAACACTAAATAGAGTATAACGGTCCATTTTGAGGCCCTAGGACTGCTCAATTCTATGCATAGACAAGTTTTTCACGTTTCATGCAATTTTGAACCTAACTTGGTCTATTGGCTTCTTTACCTAACGAAACGATGTCCAAAAGCTAAACTAGCAAGTTAACACTTCTAAGAACACTAAATAGAGTATAACGGTCTATTTTGATGCCTTAGGAATGCTCAATTCTAAGAGGAGACAAGTTTTTCACGTTTCATGCAATTTTGAACTTAACTTGATCTATTGGCTTCTTTACCTAACGAAACGATGTCCAAAAGCTAAACTAGCAAGTTAAGACTTCTAAGAACACTAAATAGAGTATAACGGTCCATTTTGATGCCTTAGGAATGCTCAATTCTATGCATGCTCAAGTTTTCCATGTTTCGTGTAATTTTGAACTTAACTTGGTCTATTGGCTTCTTTACCTAACGAAACGATGTCCAAAAGCTAAACTAGCAAGTTAAGACTTCAAAGAACACTAAATAGAGTATAACGGTCTATTTTTATGCCTTAGGAATGCTCAATTCTAGGCATAGATAGGTTTTTCACGTTTTGTGCAATTTTGAACTTAACTTGGTCTATTGGCTTCTTTACCTAATGAAACGTTGTCCAAAAGCTAAACGAGCAAGTTAAGACTTCTAAGAACACTAAATAGAGTATAACGGTGCATTTTGATGCCTTAGGAATGCTCAATTCTATGCATAGGCAAGTTTTTCACGTTTCGTGCAATTTTGAACTTAACTTGGTCTATTGGCTTCTTTACCTAACGAAACGATGTCCAAAAGCTAAACTAGCAAGTTAAGACTTCTAAGAACACTAAATAGAGTATAACGGTCCATTTTGAAGCCTTAGGAATGCTCAATTCTATGCATAGACAAGTTTTTCACGTTTCGTGCAATTTTGAACTTAACTTGGTCTATTGGCTTCTTTACCTAACGAAACGATGTCCAAAAGCTAAACTAGCAAGTTAAGACTTCTAAAAACAGTAAATAGAGTATAACGGTCCATTTTGATGCCTTAGGAATGCTCAATTCTATGCATAGACAAGTTTTTCACGTTTCGTGCAATTTTAAACTTAACTTGGTCTATTGGCTTCTTTACCTAACGAAACGTTGTCCAAAAGCTAAACTAGCAAGTTAAGACTTCTAAGAACACTAAATAGAGTATAACGGTCCATTTCGATGCCTTAGGAATGCTCAATTCTATGCATGCTCAAGTTTTCCATGTTTCGTGCAATTTTGAACTTAACTTGGTCTATTGGCTTCTTTACCTAACAAAACGATGTCCAAAAGCTAAACTAGCAAGTTAAGACTTCAAAGAACACTAAATAGAGTATAACGGTCTATTTTTATGCCTTAGGAATGCTCACTTCTAGGCATAGATAAGTTTTTCACGTTTTTTGCAATTTTGAACTTAACTTGGTCTATTGGCTTCTTTACCTAACGAAACGATGTCCAAAAGCTAAACTACCAAGTTAAGACTTCTAAGAACACTAAATAGAGTATAACGGTCCATTTTGATGCCTTAGGAATGCTCAATTCTTTGCATAGACAAGTTTTTCACGTTTCGTGCAATTTTGAACTTAACTTGGTCTATTGGCTTCTTTACCTAACGAAACGTTGTCCAAAAGCTAAACTAGCAAGTTAAGAGTGTGTTTGGTTAGGATTTTCAAAACAGTTTTCTGTTTTCAAAAATTGTTTTAGCTTTGAAAATTCGTTTGGGTGGAAGTTTTCAGAAATTATTTTGTAAAACTGAAAACTGTTTTTGGTTTTCAAAAACCAAAAAACCAAAACTGTTATTTGAAGTTTTGTAAAATTCTTTCCTGTTTTCTCTTTCATCTTTCCTCTTTCTCCGTGCAGAATCCTCTACCAAATGAATTTTGTTTTCATCATCATTTCTTAAAATTGTTTTCAAAATCTAATCTTAAAATCAGTTTTTAAAAGCAAAAAACCAAAATCATTTCCAAACACACCCTAAGTCTTCTAAAAACAGTAAATAGAGTATAACGGTCCATTTTGATGCCTTAGGAATGCTCAATTCTATGCATAGACAAGTTTTTCACGTTTCAGGCAATTTTAAACTTAACTTGGTCTATTGGCTTCTTTACCTAACGAAACGTTGTCCAAAAGCTAAACTAGCAAGTTAAGACTTCTAAGAACACTAAATAGAGTATAACGGTCCATTTTGATGCCCTAGGAATGCTCAATTCTATGCATAGACAAGTTTTTCACGTTTCATGCAATTTTGAACCTAACTTGGTCTATTGGCTTCTTTACCTAACGAAACGTTGTCCAAAAGCTAAACGAGCAAGCTAAGACTTCTAAGAACACTAAATAGAGTATAACGGTCCATTTTGATGCCTTAGGAATGCTCAATTCTATGCATAGACAAGTTTTTCACGTTTCGTGCAATTTTGAACTTAACTTGGTCTATTGGCTTCTTTACCGAACGAAACGATGTCCAAAAGCTAAACTAGCAAGGTAAGACTTCTAAGACCAGTAAATAGAGTATAACGTTCCATTTTGATGCCTTAGGAATGTTCAATTCTATGCATAGATAAGTTTTTCACGTTTCATGCAATTTTGAACTTAACTTGGTCTATTGGCTTCTTTACCTAATGAAACGTTGTCCGAAAGCTAAACGAGCAAGTTAAGACTTCTAAGAACACTAAATAGAGTATAACGGTCCATTTCGATGCCTTAGGAATGCTCAATTCTATGCATAGACAAGTTTTTCACGTTTCGTGCAATTTTGAACTTAACTTGGTCTATTGGCTTCTTTACCTAACGAAACGATGTCCAACAGCTAAACTAGCATGTTAAGACTTCTAAGCACACTAAATAGAGTATAACGGTCCATTTTGATGCCCTAGGAATGCTCAATTCTATGCATAGACAAGTTTTTCACGTTTCATGCAATTTTGAACCTAACTTGGTCTATTGGCTTCTTTACCTAACGAAACGTTGTCCAAAAGCTAAACTAGCAAGTTAAGACTTCTAAGAACACTAAATAGAGTATAACGGTCTATTTTGATGCCTTAGGAATGCTCAATTCTAAGCATGCTCAAGTTTTCCATGTTTCGTGCAATTTTGAACTTAACTTGGTCTATTGGCTTCTTTACCTAACGAAACGATGTCCAAAAGCTAAACTAGCACGTTAAGACTTCTAAGAACACTAAATAGAGTATAACGGTCTATTTTTATGCCTTAGGAATGCTCACTTCTAGGCATAGATAAGTTTTTCACGTTTTTTGCAATTTTGAACTTAACTTGGTCTATTGGCTTCTTTACCTAACGAAACGATGTCCAAAAGCTAAACTACCAAGTTAAGACTTCTAAGAACACTAAATAGAGTATAACGGTCCATTTTGATGCCTTAGGAATGCTCAATTCTTTGCATAGACAAGTTTTTCACGTTTCGTGCAATTTTGAACTTAACTTGGTCTATTGGCTTCTTTACCTAACGAAACGTTGTCCAAAAGCTAAACTAGCAAGTTAAGTCTTCTAAAAACAGTAAATAGAGTATAACGGTCCATTTTGATGCCTTAGGAATGCTCAATTCTATGCATAGACAAGTTTTTCACGTTTCAGGCAATTTTAAACTTAACTTGGTCTATTGGCTTCTTTACCTAACGAAACGTTGTCCAAAAGCTAAACTAGCAAGTTAAGACTTCTAAGAACACTAAATAGAGTATAACGGTCCATTTTGATGCCCTAGGAATGCTCAATTCTATGCATAGACAAGTTTTTCACGTTTCATGCAATTTTGAACCTAACTTGGTCTATTGGCTTCTTTACCTAACGAAACGTTGTCCAAAAGCTAAACGAGCAAGCTAAGACTTCTAAGAACACTAAATAGAGTATAACGGTCCATTTTGATGCCTTAGGAATGCTCAATTCTATGCATAGACAAGTTTTTCACGTTTCGTGCAATTTTGAACTTAACTTGGTCTATTGGCTTCTTTACCGAACGAAACGATGTCCAAAAGCTAAACTAGCAAGGTAAGACTTCTAAGACCAGTAAATAGAGTATAACGTTCCATTTTGATGCCTTAGGAATGTTCAATTCTATGCATAGATAAGTTTTTCACGTTTCATGCAATTTTGAACTTAACTTGGTCTATTGGCTTCTTTACCTAATGAAACGTTGTCCGAAAGCTAAACGAGCAAGTTAAGACTTCTAAGAACACTAAATAGAGTATAACGGTCCATTTTGATGCCTTAGGAATGCTCAATTCTATGCATAGACAAGTTTTTCACGTTTCGTGCAATTTTGAACTTAACTTGGTCTATTGGCTTCTTTACCTAACGAAACGATGTCCAACAGCTAAACTAGCATGTTAAGACTTCTAAGCACACTAAATAGAGTATAACGGTCCATTTTGATGCCCTAGGAATGCTCAATTCTATGCATAGACAAGTTTTTCACGTTTCATGCAATTTTGAACCTAACTTGGTCTATTGGCTTCTTTACCTAACGAAACGTTGTCCAAAAGCTAAACTAGCAAGTTAAGACTTCTAATAACACTAAATAGAGTATAACGGTCTATTTTGATGCCTTAGGAATGCTCAATTCTAAGCATGCTCAAGTTTTCCATGTTTCGTGCAATTTTGAACTTAACTTGGTCTATTGGCTTCTTTACCTAACGAAACGATGTCCAAAAGCTAAACTAGCAAGTTAAGACTTCAAAGAACACTAAATAGAGTATAACGGTCTATTTTTATGCCTTAGGAATGCTCAATTCTAGGCATAGATAAGTTTTTCACGTTTTGTGCAATTTTGAACTTAACTTGGTCTATTGGCTTCTTTACCTAATGAAACGTTGTCCAAAAGCTCAACGAGCAAGTTAAGACTTCTAAGAACACTAAATAGAGTATAACGGT
Organism: Tripterygium wilfordii; assembly: GCF_013401445.1. Lineage (NCBI taxonomy): Eukaryota > Viridiplantae > Streptophyta > Magnoliopsida > Celastrales > Celastraceae > Tripterygium > Tripterygium wilfordii. Next base: position 167,392 of record NW_024056357.1, on the reverse strand, counting down.
CCATTTTGATGCCTTAGGAATGCTCAATTCTATGCATTGACAAGTTTTTCACGTTTCGTGCAATTTTGAACTTTACTTGGTCTATTGGCTTCTTTACCTAACGAAACGATGTCCAAAAGCTAAACTAGCAACTTAAGACTTCTAAGAACACTAAATAGAGTATAACGGTCCATTTTGATGCCTTAGGAATGCTCAATTCTAGGCATAGATAAGTTTTACACGTTTCGTGCAATTTTGAACTTAACTTGGTCTATTGGCTTCTTTACCTAATGAAACGTTGTCCAAAAGCTAAACGAGCAAGTTAAGACTTCTAAGAACACTAAAATGAGTATAACGGTCCATTTTGATTCCTTAGGAATGCTCAATTCTATGCATAGACAAGTTTTTCACGTTTCGTGCAATTTTGAACTTAACTTGGTCTATTGGCTTCTTTACCGGACGAAACGATGTCCAAAAGCTAAACTAGCAAGTTAAGACTTTTAAGAACAGTAAATAGAGTATAACGGTCCATTTTGATGCCTTACGAATGCTCAATTCTATGCATAGATAAGTTTTTCACGTTTCGTGCAATTTTGAACTTAACTTGGTCTATTGGCTTCTTTACCTAATGAAACGTTGTCCAAAAGCTAAACGAGAAAGTTAAGACTTCTAAGAACACTAAATTATGTATAACGGTCCATTTTGATGCCTTAGGAATGCTCAACTCTATGCATAGACAAGTTTTCCATGTTTCGTGCAATTTTGAACTTAACTTGGTCTATTGGCTTCTTTACCTAACGAAACGATGTCCAAAAGCTAAACTAGCAAGTTAAGACTTCAAAGAACACTAAATAGAGTATAACGGTATATTTTTATGCCTTAGGAATGCTCAATTCTAGGCATAGATAAGTTTTTCACGTCTTGTGCAATTTTGAACTTAACTTGGTCTATTGGCTTCTTTACCTAATGAAACGTTGTCCAAAAGCTAAACGAGAAAGTTAAGACTTCTAAGAACACTAAATAGAGTCTAACGGTCCATTTTGATGCCTTAGGAATGCTCAATTCTATGCATAGACAAGTTTTTCACGTTTCATGCAATTTTGAACTTAACTTGATCTATTGGCTTCTTTACCTAACGAAACGATGTCCAAAAGCTAAACTAGCAAGTTAAGACTTCTAAGAACACTAAATAGAGTATAACGGTCCATTTTGATGCCTTAGGAATGCTCAATTCTATGCATGCTCAAGTTTTCCATGTTTCGTGCAATTTTGAACTTAACTTGGTCTATTGGCTTCTTTACCTAACGAAACGATGTCCAAAAGCTAAACTAGCAAGTTAAGACTTCAAAGAACACTAAATAGAGTATAACGGTCTATTTTTATGCCTTAGGAATGCTCAATTCTAGGCATAGATAAGTTTTTCACGTTTTGTGCAATTTTGAACTTAACTTGGTCTATTGGCTTCTTTACCTAATGAAACGTTGTCCAAAAGCTAAACGAGCAAGTTAATACTTCTAAGAACACTAAATAGAGTATAACGGTGCATTTTGATGCCTTAGGAATGCTCAATTCTATGCATAGGCAAGTTTTTCATGTTTCGTGCAATTTTGAACTTAACTTGGTCTATTGGCTTCTTTACCTAACGAAACGATGTCCAAAAGCTAAACTAGCAAGTTAAGACTTCTAAAAACAGTAAATAGAGTATAACGGTCCATTTTGATGCCTTAGGAATGCTCAATTCTATGCATAGACAAGTTTTTCACGTTTCGTGCAATTTTAAACTTAACTTGGTCTATTGGCTTCTTTACCTAACGAAACGTTGTCCAAAAGCTAAACTAGCAAGTTAAGACTTCTAAGAACACTAAATAGAGTATAACGGTCCATTTCGATGCCTTAGGAATGCTCAATTCTATGCATGCTCAAGTTTTCCATGTTTCGTGCAATTTTGAACTTAACTTGGTCTATTGGCTTCTTTACCTAACAAAACGATGTCCAAAAGCTAAACTAGCAAGTTAAGACTTCAAAGAACACTAAATAGAGTATAACGGTCTATTTTTATGCCTTAGGAATGCTCACTTCTAGGCATAGATAAGTTTTTCACGTTTTGTGCAATTTTGAACTTAACTTGGTCTATTGGCTTCTTTACCTAACGAAACAATGTCCAAAAGCTAAACTAGCAAGTTAAGACTTCTAAGAACACTAAATAGAGTATAACGGTCCATTTTGATGCCTTAGGAATGCTCAATTCTATGCATAGACAAGTTTTTCACGTTTCGTGCAATTTTGCACTTAACTTGGTCTATTGGCTTCTTTACCTAATGAAACGATGTCCAAAAGCTAAACTAGCAAGTTAAGACTTCTAAAAACAGTAAATAGAGTATAACGGTCCATTTTGATGCCTTAGGAATGCTCAATTCTAAGCATGCTCAAGTTTTCCATGTTTCGTGCAATTTTGAACTTAACTTGGTCTATTGGCTTCTTTACCTAACGAAACGATGTCCAAAAGCTAAACTAGCAAGTTAACACTTCTAAGAACACTAAATAGAGTATAACGGTCGATTTTGATGCCCTAGGAATGCTCAATTCTATGCATAGACAAGTTTTTCACGTTTCATACAATTTTGAACCTAACTTGGTCTATTGGCTTCTTTACATAACGAAACGTTGTCCAAAAGCTAAACTAGCAAGTTAAGACTTCAAAGAACACTAAATAGAGTATAACGGTCTATTTTTATGCCTTAGGAATGCTCAATTCTAGGCATAGATAGGTTTTTCACGTTTTGTGCAATTTTGAACTTAACTTGGTCTATTGGCTTCTTTACCTAATGAAACGTTGTCCAAAAGCTAAACGAGAAAGTTAAGACTTCTAAGAACACTAAATAGAGTATAACGGTGCATTTTGATGCCTTAGGAATGCTCAATTCTATGCATAGGCAAGTTTTTCACGTTTCGTGCAATTTTGAACTTAACTTGGTCTATTGGCTTCTTTACCTAACGAAACGATGTCCAAAAGCTAAACTAGCAAGTTAAGACTTCTAAGAACACTAAATAGAGTATAACGGTCCATTTTGAAGCCTTAGGAATGCTCAATTCTATGCATAGACAAGTTTTTCACGTTTCGTGCAATTTTGAACTTAACTTGGTCTATTGGCTTCTTTACCTAACGAAACGTTGTCCAAAAGCTAAACTAGCAAGTTAAGACTTCTAAGAACACTAAATAGAGCATAACGGTCTATTTTGATGCCTTAGGAATGCTCAATTCTAAGCATGCTCAAGTTTTCCATGTTTCGTGCAATTTTGAACTTAACTTGGTCTATTGGCTTCTTTACCTAACGAAACGATGTCCAAAAGCTAAACTAGCAAGTTAACACTTCTAAGAACACTAAATAGAGTATAACGGTCGATTTTGATGCCCTAGGAATGCTCAATTCTATGCATAGACAAGTTTTTCACGTTTCATGCAATTTTTAACCTAACTTGGTCTATTGGCTTCTTTACATAACGAAACGTTGTCCAAAAGCTAAACTAGCAAGTTAAGACTTCAAAGAACACTAAATAGAGTATAACGGTCTATTTTTATGCCTTAGGAATGCTCAATTCTACGCATAGATAAGTTTTTCACGTTTTGTGCAATTTTGAACTTAACTTGGTCTATTGGCTTCTTTACCTAATGAAACTTTGTCCAAAAGCTAAACGAGCAAGTTAAGACTTCTAAGAACACTAAAAAGAGTATAACGGTCCATTTTGATGCCTTAGGATTGCTCAATTCTATGCATAGACAAGTTTTTCACGTTTCGTGCAATTTTGAACTTAACTTGGTCTATTGGCTTCTTTACCTAGCGAAACGATGTCCAAAAGCTAAACTAGCAAGTTAAGACTTCAAAGAACACTAAATAGAGTATAACGGTCTATTTTTATGCCTTAGGAATGCTCAATTCTAGGCATAGATAAGTTTTTCACGTTTTGTGCAATTTTGAACTTAACTTGGTCTATTGGCTTCTTTACCTAATGAAACGTTGTCCAAAAGCTAAACGAGCAAGTTAAGACTTCTAAGAACACTAAATAGAGTATAACGGTCCATTTTGATGCCTTAGGAATGCTCAATTCTATGCATTGACAAGTTTTTCACGTTTCGTGCAATTTTGAACTTTACTTGGTCTATTGGCTTCTTTACCTAACGAAACGATGTCCAAAAGCTAAACTAGCAACTTAAGACTTCTAAGAACACTAAATAGAGTATAACGGTCCATTTTGATGCCTTAGGAATGCTCAATTCTAGGCATAGATAAGTTTTACACGTTTCGTGCAATTTTGAACTTAACTTGGTCTATTGGCTTCTTTACCTAATGAAACGTTGTCCAAAAGCTAAACGAGCAAGTTAAGACTTCTAAGAACACTAAAATGAGTATAACGGTCCATTTTGATTCCTTAGGAATGCTCAATTCTATGCATAGACAAGTTTTTCACGTTTCGTGCAATTTTGAACTTAACTTGGTCTATTGGCTTCTTTACCGGACGAAACGATGTCCAAAAGCTAAACTAGCAAGTTAAGACTTTTAAGAACAGTAAATAGAGTATAACGGTCCATTTTGATGCCTTACGAATGCTCAATTCTATGCATAGATAAGTTTTTCACGTTTCGTGCAATTTTGAACTTAACTTGGCCTATTGGCTTCTTTACCTAATGAAACGTTGTCCAAAAGCTAAACGAGAAAGTTAAGACTTCTAAGAACACTAAATTATGTATAACGGTCCATTTTGATGCCTTAGGAATGCTCAACTCTATGCATAGACAAGTTTTCCATGTTTCGTGCAATTTTGAACTTAACTTGGTCTATTGGCTTCTTTACCTAACGAAACGATGTCCAAAAGCTAAACTAGCAAGTTAAGACTTCAAAGAACACTAAATAGAGTATAACGGTATATTTTTATGCCTTAGGAATGCTCAATTCCAGGCATAGATAAGTTTTTCACGTCTTGTGCAATTTTGAACTTAACTTGGTCTATTGGCTTCTTTACCTAATGAAACGTTGTCCAAAAGCTAAACGAGACAGTTAAGACTTCTAAGAACACTAAATAGAGTCTAACGGTCCATTTTGATGCCTTAGGAATGCTCAATTCTATGCATAGACAAGTTTTTCACGTTTCATGCAATTTTGAACTTAACTTGATCTATTGGCTTCTTTACCTAACGAAACGATGTCCAAAAGCTAAACTAGCAAGTTAAGACTTCTAAGAACACTAAATAGAGTATAACGGTCCATTTTGATGCCTTAGGAATGCTCAATTCTATGCATGCTCAAGTTTTCCATGTTTCGTGCAATTTTGAACTTAACTTGGTCTATTGGCTTCTTTACCTAACGAAACGATGTCCAAAAGCTAAACTAGCAAGTTAAGACTTCAAAAAACACTAAATAGAGTATAACGGTCTATTTTTATGCCTTAGGAATGCTCAATTCTAGGCATAGATAAGTTTTTCACGTTTTGTGCAATTTTGAACTTAACTTGGTCTATTGGCTTCTTTACCTAATGAAACGTTGTCCAAAAGCTAAACGAGCAAGTTAATACTTCTAAGAACACTAAATAGAGTATAACGGTGCATTTTGATGCCTTAGGAATGCTCAATTCTATGCATAGGCAAGTTTTTCATGTTTCGTGCAATTTTGAACTTAACTTGGTCTATTGGCTTCTTTACCTAACGAAACGATGTCCAAAAGCTAAACTAGCAAGTTAAGACTTCTAAAAACAGTAAATAGAGTATAACGGTCCATTTTGATGCCTTAGGAATGCTCAATTCTATGCATAGACAAGTTTTTCACGTTTCGTGCAATTTTAAACTTAACTTGGTCTATTGGCTTCTTTACCTAACGAAACGTTGTCCAAAAGCTAAACTAGCAAGTTAAGACTTCTAAGAACACTAAATAGAGTATAACGGTCCATTTCGATGCCTTAGGAATGCTCAATTCTATGCATGCTCAAGTTTTCCATGTTTCGTGCAATTTTGAACTTAACTTGGTCTATTGGCTTCTTTACCTAACAAAACGATGTCCAAAAGCTAAACTAGCAAGTTAAGACTTCAAAGAACACTAAATAGAGTATAACGGTCTATTTTTATGCCTTAGGAATGCTCACTTCTAGGCATAGATAAGTTTTTCACGTTTTGTGCAATTTTGAACTTAACTTGGTCTATTGGCTTCTTTACCTAACGAAACAATGTCCAAAAGCTAAACTAGCAAGTTAAGACTTCTAAGAACACTAAATAGAGTATAACGGTCCATTTTGATGCCTTAGGAATGCTCAATTCTATGCATAGACAAGTTTTTCACGTTTCGTGCAATTTTGCACTTAACTTGGTCTATTGGCTTCTTTACCTAATGAAACGATGTCCAAAAGCTAAACTAGCAAGTTAAGACTTCTAAAAACAGTAAATAGAGTATAACGGTCCATTTTGATGCCTTAGGAATGCTCAATTCTAAGCATGCTCAAGTTTTCCATGTTTCGTGCAATTTTGAACTTAACTTGGTCTATTGGCTTCTTTACCTAACGAAACGATGTCCAAAAGCTAAACTAGCAAGTTAACACTTCTAAGAACACTAAATAGAGTATAACGGTCGATTTTGATGCCCTAGGAATGCTCAATTCTATGCATAGACAAGTTTTTCACGTTTCATGCAATTTTGAACCTAACTTGGTCTATTGGCTTCTTTACATAACGAAACGTTGTCCAAAAGCTAAACTAGCAAGTTAAGACTTCAAAGAACACTAAATAGAGTATAACGGTCTATTTTTATGCCTTAGGAATGCTCAATTCTAGGCATAGATAGGTTTTTCACGTTTTGTGCAATTTTGAACTTAACTTGGTCTATTGGCTTCTTTACCTAATGAAACGTTGTCCAAAAGCTAAACGAGAAAGTTAAGACTTCTAAGAACACTAAATAGAGTATAACGGTGCATTTTGATGCCTTAGGAATGCTCAATTCTATGCATAGGCAAGTTTTTCACGTTTCGTGCAATTTTGAACTTAACTTGGTCTATTGGCTTCTTTACCTAACGAAACGATGTCCAAAAGCTAAACTAGCAAGTTAAGACTTCTAAGAACACTAAATAGAGTATAACGGTCCATTTTGAAGCCTTAGGAATGCTCAATTCTATGCATAGACAAGTTTTTCACGTTTCGTGCAATTTTGAACTTAACTTGGTCTATTGGCTTCTTTACCTAACGAAACGTTGTCCAAAAGCTAAACTAGCAAGTTAAGACTTCTAAGAACACTAAATAGAGCATAACGGTCTATTTTGATGCCTTAGGAATGCTCAATTCTAAGCATGCTCAAGTTTTCCATGTTTCGTGCAATTTTGAACTTAACTTGGTCTATTGGCTTCTTTACCTAACGAAACGATGTCCAAAAGCTAAACTAGCAAGTTAACACTTCTAAGAACACTAAATAGAGTATAACGGTCGATTTTGATGCCCTAGGAATGCTCAATTCTATGCATAGACAAGTTTTTCACGTTTCATGCAATTTTGAACCTAACTTGGTCTATTGGCTTCTTTACATAACGAAACGTTGTCCAAAAGCTAAACTAGCAAGTTAAGACTTCAAAGAACACTAAATAGAGTATAACGGTCTATTTTTATGCCTTAGGAATGCTCAATTCTACGCATAGATAAGTTTTTCACGTTTTGTGCAATTTTGAACTTAACTTGGTCTATTGGCTTCTTTACCTAATGAAACTTTGTCCAAAAGCTAAACGAGCAAGTTAAGACTTCTAAGAACACTAAAAAGAGTATAACGGTCCATTTTGATGCCTTAGGATTGCTCAATTCTATGCATAGACAAGTTTTTCACGTTTCGTGCAATTTTGAACTTAACTTGGTCTATTGGCTTCTTTACCTAGCGAAACGATGTCCAAAAGCTAAACTAGCAAGTTAAGACTTCTAAGAACACTAAATAGAGTATAACGGTCCATTTTGAGGCCCTAGGACTGCTCAATTCTATGCATAGACAAGTTTTTCACGTTTCATGCAATTTTGAACCTAACTTGGTCTATTGGCTTCTTTACCTAACGAAACGATGTCCAAAAGCTAAACTAGCAAGTTAACACTTCTAAGAACACTAAATAGAGTATAACGGTCTATTTTGATGCCTTAGGAATGCTCAATTCTAAGAGGAGACAAGTTTTTCACGTTTCATGCAATTTTGAACTTAACTTGATCTATTGGCTTCTTTACCTAACGAAACGATGTCCAAAAGCTAAACTAGCAAGTTAAGACTTCTAAGAACACTAAATAGAGTATAACGGTCCATTTTGATGCCTTAGGAATGCTCAATTCTATGCATGCTCAAGTTTTCCATGTTTCGTGTAATTTTGAACTTAACTTGGTCTATTGGCTTCTTTACCTAACGAAACGATGTCCAAAAGCTAAACTAGCAAGTTAAGACTTCAAAGAACACTAAATAGAGTATAACGGTCTATTTTTATGCCTTAGGAATGCTCAATTCTAGGCATAGATAGGTTTTTCACGTTTTGTGCAATTTTGAACTTAACTTGGTCTATTGGCTTCTTTACCTAATGAAACGTTGTCCAAAAGCTAAACGAGCAAGTTAAGACTTCTAAGAACACTAAATAGAGTATAACGGTGCATTTTGATGCCTTAGGAATGCTCAATTCTATGCATAGGCAAGTTTTTCACGTTTCGTGCAATTTTGAACTTAACTTGGTCTATTGGCTTCTTTACCTAACGAAACGATGTCCAAAAGCTAAACTAGCAAGTGAAGACTTCTAAGAACACTAAATAGAGTATAACGGTCCATTTTGAAGCCTTAGGAATGCTCAATTCTATGCATAGACAAGTTTTTCACGTTTCGTGCAATTTTGAACTTAACTTGGTCTATTGGCTTCTTTACCTAACGAAACGATGTCCAAAAGCTAAACTAGCAAGTTAAGACTTCTAAAAACAGTAAATAGAGTATAACGGTCCATTTTGATGCCTTAGGAATGCTCAATTCTATGCATAGACAAGTTTTTCACGTTTCGTGCAATTTTAAACTTAACTTGGTCTATTGGCTTCTTTACCTAACGAAACGTTGTCCAAAAGCTAAACTAGCAAGTTAAGACTTCTAAGAACACTAAATAGAGTATAACGGTCCATTTCGATGCCTTAGGAATGCTCAATTCTATGCATGCTCAAGTTTTCCATGTTTCGTGCAATTTTGAACTTAACTTGGTCTATTGGCTTCTTTACCTAACAAAACGATGTCCAAAAGCTAAACTAGCAAGTTAAGACTTCAAAGAACACTAAATAGAGTATAACGGTCTATTTTTATGCCTTAGGAATGCTCACTTCTAGGCATAGATAAGTTTTTCACGTTTTTTGCAATTTTGAACTTAACTTGGTCTATTGGCTTCTTTACCTAACGAAACGATGTCCAAAAGCTAAACTACCAAGTTAAGACTTCTAAGAACACTAAATAGAGTATAACGGTCCATTTTGATGCCTTAGGAATGCTCAATTCTTTGCATAGACAAGTTTTTCACGTTTCGTGCAATTTTGAACTTAACTTGGTCTATTGGCTTCTTTACCTAACGAAACGTTGTCCAAAAGCTAAACTAGCAAGTTAAGACTTCTAAAAACAGTAAATAGAGTATAACGGTCCATTTTGATGCCTTAGGAATGCTCAATTCTATGCATAGACAAGTTTTTCACGTTTCAGGCAATTTTAAACTTAACTTGGTCTATTGGCTTCTTTACCTAACGAAACGTTGTCCAAAAGCTAAACTAGCAAGTTAAGACTTCTAAGAACACTAAATAGAGTATAACGGTCCATTTTGATGCCCTAGGAATGCTCAATTCTATGCATAGACAAGTTTTTCACGTTTCATGCAATTTTGAACCTAACTTGGTCTATTGGCTTCTTTACCTAACGAAACGTTGTCCAAAAGCTAAACGAGCAAGTTAAGACTTCTAAGAACACTAAATAGAGTATAACGGTCCATTTTGATGCCTTAGGAATGCTCAATTCTATGCATAGACAAGTTTTTCACGTTTCGTGCAATTTTGAACTTAACTTGGTCTATTGGCTTCTTTACCGAACGAAACGATGTCCAAAAGCTAAACTAGCAAGGTAAGACTTCTAAGACCAGTAAATAGAGTATAACGTTCCATTTTGATGCCTTAGGAATGTTCAATTCTATGCATAGATAAGTTTTTCACGTTTCATGCAATTTTGAACTTAACTTGGTCTATTGGCTTCTTTACCTAATGAAACGTTGTCCGAAAGCTAAACGAGCAAGTTAAGACTTCTAAGAACACTAAATAGAGTATAACGGTCCATTTTGATGCCTTAGGAATGCTCAATTCTATGCATAGACAAGTTTTTCACGTTTCGTGCAATTTTGAACTTAACTTGGTCTATTGGCTTCTTTACCTAACGAAACGATGTCCAACAGCTAAACTAGCATGTTAAGACTTCTAAGCACACTAAATAGAGTATAACGGTCCATTTTGATGCCCTAGGAATGCTCAATTCTATGCATAGACAAGTTTTTCACGTTTCATGCAATTTTGAACCTAACTTGGTCTATTGGCTTCTTTACCTAACGAAACGTTGTCCAAAAGCTAAACTAGCAAGTTAAGACTTCTAAGAACACTAAATAGAGTATAACGGTCTATTTTGATGCCTTAGGAATGCTCAATTCTAAGCATGCTCAAGTTTTCCATGTTTCGTGCAATTTTGAACTTAACTTGGTCTATTGGCTTCTTTACCTAACGAAACGATGTCCAAAAGCTAAACTAGCAAGTTAAGACTTCAAAGAACACTAAATAGAGTATAACGGTCTATTTTTATGCCTTAGGAATGCTCAATTCTAGGTATAGATAAGTTTTTCACGTTTCGTGCAATTTTGAACTTAACTTGGTCTATTGGCTTCTTTACCTAACGAAACGTTGTCCAAAAGCTAAACTAGCAAGTTAAGACTTCTAAAAACAGTAAATAGAGTATAACGGTCCATTTTGATGCCTTAGGAATGCTCAATTCTATGCATAGACAAGTTTTTCACGTTTCAGGCAATTTTAAACTTAACTTGGTCTATTGGCTTCTTTACCTAACGAAACGTTGTCCAAAAGCTAAACTAGCAAGTTAAGACTTCTAAGAACACTAAATAGAGTATAACGGTCCATTTTGATGCCCTAGGAATGCTCAATTCTATGCATAGACAAGTTTTTCACGTTTCATGCAATTTTGAACCTAACTTGGTCTATTGGCTTCTTTACCTAACGACACGTTGTCCAAAAGCTAAACGAGCAAGTTAAGACTTCTAAGAACACTAAATAGAGTATAACGGTCCATTTTGATGCCTTAGGAATGCTCAATTCTATGCATAGACAAGTTTTTCACGTTTCGTGCAATTTTGAACTTAACTTGGTCTATTGGCTTCTTTACCGAACGAAACGATGTCCAAAAGCTAAACTAGCAAGGTAAGACTTCTAAGACCAGTAAATAGAGTATAACGTTCCATTTTGATGCCTTAGGAATGTTCAATTCTATGCATAGATAAGTTTTTCACGTTTCATGCAATTTTGAACTTAACTTGGTCTATTGGCTTCTTTACCTAATGAAACGTTGTCCGAAAGCTAAACGAGCAAGTTAAGACTTCTAAGAACACTAAATAGAGTATAACGGTCCATTTTGATGCCTTAGGAATGCTCAATTCTATGCATAGACAAGTTTTTCACGTTTCGTGCAATTTTGAACTTAACTTGGTCTATTGGCTTCTTTACCTAACGAAACGATGTCCAACAGCTAAACTAGCATGTTAAGACTTCTAAGCACACTAAATAGAGTATAACGGTCCATTTTGATGCCCTAGGAATGCTCAATTCTATGCATAGACAAGTTTTTCACGTTTCATGCAATTTTGAACCTAACTTGGTCTATTGGCTTCTTTACCTAACGAAACGTTGTCCAAAAGCTAAACTAGCAAGTTAAGACTTCTAAGAACACTAAATAGAGTATAACGGTCTATTTTGATGCCTTAGGAATGCTCAATTCTAAGCATGCTCAAGTTTTCCATGTTTCGTGCAATTTTGAACTTAACTTGGTCTATTGGCTTCTTTACCTAACGAAACGATGTCCAAAAGCTAAACTAGCAAGTTAAGACTTCAAAGAACACTAAATAGAGTATAACGGTCTATTTTTATGCCTTAGGAATGCTCAATTCTAGGCATAGATAAGTTTTTCACGTTTTGTGCAATTTTGAACTTAACTTGGTCTATTGGCTTCTTTACCTAATGAAACGTTGTCCAAAAGCTAAACGAGCAAGTTAAGACTTCTAAGAACACTAAATAGAGTATAACGGTCCATTTTGATGCCTTAGGAATGCTCAATTCTATGCATTGACAAGTTTTTCACGTTTCGTGCAATTTTGAACTTTACTTGGTCTATTGGCTTCTTTACCTAACGAAACGATGTCCAAAAGCTAAACTAGCAAGTTAAGACTTCTAAGAACACTAAATAGAGTATAACGGTCCATTTTGATGCCTTAGGAATGCTCAATTCTATGCATAGACAAGTTTTTTACATTTCGTGCAATTTTGAACTTAATATGGTCTATTGGCTTCTTTACCTAACGAAACGTTGTCCAAAAGCTAAACTAGCAAGTTAAGACTTCAAAGAAAACTAAATAGAGTATAACGGTCTATTTTGATGCCTTAGGAATGCTCAATTCTAGGCATAGATAAGTTTTACACGTTTCGTGCAATTTTGAACTTAACTTGGTCTATTGGCTTCTTTACCTAATGAAACGTTGTCCAAAAGCTAAACGAGCAAGTTAAGACTTCTAAGAACACTAAAATGAGTATAACGGTCCATTTTGATGCCTTAGGAATGCTCAATTCTATGCATAGACAAGTTTTTCACGTTTCGTGCAATTTTGAACTTAACTTGGTCTATTGGCTTCTTTACCGGACGAAACGATGTCCAAAAGCTAAACTAGCAAGTTAAGACTTTTAAGAACAGTAAATAGAGTATAACGGTCCATTTTGATGCCTTACGAATGCTCAATTCTATGCATAGATAAGTTTTTCACGTTTCGTGCAATTTTGAACTTAACTTGGTCTATTGGCTTCTTTACCTAATGAAACGTTGTCCAAAAGCTAAACGAGAAAGTTAAGACTTCTAAGAACACTAAATTGAGTATAACGGTCCATTTTGATGCCTTAGGAATGCTCAACTCTATGCATAGACAAGTTTTCCATGTTTCGTGCAATTTTGAACTTAACTTGGTCTATTGGCTTCTTTACCTAACGAAACGATGTCCAAAAGCTAAACTAGCAAGTTAAGACTTCAAAGAACACTAAATAGAGTATAACGGTATATTTTTATGCCTTAGGAATGCTCAATTCTAGGCATAGATAAGTTTTTCACGTTTTGTGCAATTTTGAACTTAACTTGGTCTATTGGCTTCTTTACCTAATGAAACGTTGTCCAAAAGCTAAACGAGAAAGTTAAGACTTCTAAGAACACTAAATAGAGTCTAACGGTCCATTTTGATGCCTTAGGAATGCTCAATTCTATGCATAGACAAGTTTTTCACGTTTCATGCAATTTTGAACTTAACTTGATCTATTGGCTTCTTTACCTAACGAAACGATGTCCAAAAGCTAAACTAGCAAGTTAAGACTTCTAAGAACACTAAATAGAGTATAACGGTCCATTTTGATGCCTTAGGAATGCTCAATTCTATGCATGCTCAAGTTTTCCATGTTTCGTGCAATTTTGAACTTAACTTGGTCTATTGGCTTCTTTACCTAACGAAACGATGTCCAAAAGCTAAACTAGCAAGTTAAGACTTCAAAGAACACTAAATAGAGTATGACGGTCTATTTTTATGCCTTAGGAATGCTCAATTCTAGGCATAGATAAGTTTTTCACGTTTTGTGCAATTTTGAACTTAACTTGGTCTATTGGCTTCTTTACCTAATGAAACGTTGTCCAAAAGCTAAACGAGCAAGTTAATACTTCTAAGAACACTAAATAGAGTATAACGGTGCATTTTGATGCCTTAGGAATGCTCAATTCTATGCATAGGCAAGTTTTTCATGTTTCGTGCAATTTTGAACTTAACTTGGTCTATTGGCTTCTTTACCTAACGAAACGATGTCCAAAAGCTAAACTAGCAAGTTAAGACTTCTAAAAACAGTAAATAGAGTATAACGGTCCATTTTGATGCCTTAGGAATGCTCAATTCTATGCATAGACAAGTTTTTCACGTTTCGTGCAATTTTAAACTTAACTTGGTCTATTGGCTTCTTTACCTAACGAAACGTTGTCCAAAAGCTAAACTAGCAAGTTAAGACTTCTAAGAACACTAAATAGAGTATAACGGTCCATTTCGATGCCTTAGGAATGCTCAATTCTATGCATGCTCAAGTTTTCCATGTTTCGTGCAATTTTGAACTTAACTTGGTCTATTGGCTTCTTTACCTAACAAAACGATGTCCAAAAGCTAAACTAGCAAGTTAAGACTTCAAAGAACACTAAATAGAGTATAACGGTCTATTTTTATGCCTTAGGAATGCTCACTTCTAGGCATAGATAAGTTTTTCACGTTTTGTGCAATTTTGAACTTAACTTGGTCTATTGGCTTCTTTACCTAACGAAACGATGTCCAAAAGCTAAACTAGCAAGTTAAGACTTCTAAGAACACTAAATAGAGTATAACGGTCCATTTTGATGCCTTAGGAATGCTCAATTCTATGCATAGACAAGTTTTTCACGTTTCGTGCAATTTTGCACTTAACTTGGTCTATTGGCTTCTTTACCTAATGAAACGATGTCCAAAAGCTAAACTAGCAAGTTAAGACTTCTAAAAACAGTAAATAGAGTATAACGGTCCATTTTGATGCCTTAGGAATGCTCAATTCTAGGCATAGATAAGTTTTTCACGTTTTGTGCAATTTTGAACTTAACTTGGTCTATTGGCTTCTTTACCTAATGAAACGTTGTCCAAAAGCTAAACGAGCAAGTTAAGACTTCTAAGAACACTAAATAGAGTATAATGGTCCATTTTGATGCCTTAGGAATGCTCAATTCTATGCATAGGCAAGTTTTTCACGTTTCGTGCAATTTTGCACTTAACTTGGTCTATTGGCTTCTTTACCTAATGAAACGATGTCCAAAAGCTAAACTAGCAAGTTAAGACTTCTAAAAACAGTAAATAGAGTATAACGGTCCATTTTGATGCCTTAGGAATGCTCAATTCTAGGCATAGATAAGTTTTTCACGTTTTGTGCAATTTTGAACTTAACTTGGTCTATTGGCTTCTTTACCTAATGAAACGTTGTCCAAAAGCTAAACGAGCAAGTTAAGACTTCTAAGAACACTAAATAGAGTATAATGGTCCATTTTGATGCCTTAGGAATGCTCAATTCTATGCATAGGCAAGTTTTTCACGTTTCGTGCAATTTTGAACTTAACTTGGTCTATTGGCTTCTTTACCTAACGAAACGATGTCCAAAAGCTAAACTAGCAAGTTAAGACTTCTAAGAACACTAAATAGAGTATAACGGTCCATTTTGATGCCTTAGGAATGCTCAATTCTATGCATAGGCAAGTTTTTCACGTTTCGTGCAATTTTGAACTTAACTTGGTCTATTGGCTTCTTTACCTAACGAAACGATGTCCAAAAGCTAAACTAGCAAGTTAAGACTTCTAAGAACACTAAATAGAGTATAACGGTCCATTTTGATGCCTTAGGAATGCTCAATTCTAGGCATAGATAAGTTTTTCACGTTTTGTGCAATTTTGAACTTAACTTGGTCTATTGGCTTCTTTACCTAATGAAACGTTGTCCAAAAGCTAAACGAGCAAGTTAAGACTTCTAAGAACACTAAATAGAGTATAATGGTCCATTTTGATGCCTTAGGAATGCTCAATTCTATGCATAGGCAAGTTTTTCACGTTTCGTGCAATTTTGAACTTAACTTGGTCTATTGGCTTCTTTACCTAACGAAACGATGTCCAAAAGCTAAACTAGCAAGTTAAGACTTCTAAGAACACTAAATAGAGTATAACGGTCCATTTTGATGCCTTAGGAATGCTCAATTCTATGCATAGGCAAGTTTTTCACGTTTCGTGCAATTTTGAACTTAACTTGGTCTATTGGCTTCTTTACCTAACGAAACGATGTCCAAAAGCTAAACTAGCAAGTTAAGACTTCTAAGAACACTAAATAGAGTATAACGGTCCATTTTGATGCCTTAGGAATGCTCAATTCTATGCATAGACAAGTTTTTCACGTTTCGTGCAATTTTGCACTTAACTTGGTCTATTGGCTTCTTTACCTAATGAAACGATGTCCAAAAGCTAAACTAGCAAGTTAAGACTTCTAAAAACAGTAAATAGAGTATAACGGTCCATTTTGATGCCTTAGGAATGCTCAATTCTAGGCATAGATAAGTTTTTCACGTTTTGTGCAATTTTGAACTTAACTTGGTCTATTGGCTTCTTTACCTAATGAAACGTTGTCCAAAAGCTAAACGAGCAAGTTAAGACTTCTAAGAACACTAAATAGAGTATAACGGTCCATTTTGATGCCTTAGGAATGCTCAATTCTATGCATAGACAAGTTTTTCACGTTTCGTGCAATTTTGCACTTAACTTGGTCTATTGGCTTCTTTACCTAATGAAACGATGTCCAAAAGCTAAACTAGCAAGTTAAGACTTCTAAAAACAGTAAATAGAGTATAACGGTCCATTTTGATGCCTTAGGAATGCTCAATTCTAGGCATAGATAAGTTTTTCACGTTTTGTGCAATTTTGAACTTAACTTGGTCTATTGGCTTCTTTACCTAATGAAACGTTGTCCAAAAGCTAAACGAGCAAGTTAAGACTTCTAAGAACACTAAATAGAGTATAATGGTCCATTTTGATGCCTTAGGAATGCTCAATTCTATGCATAGGCAAGTTTTTCACGTTTCGTGCAATTTTGAACTTAACTTGGTCTATTGGCTTCTTTACCTAACGAAACAATGTCCAAAAGCTAAACTAGCAAGTTAAGACTTCAAAGAACACTAACTAGAGTATAACGATCTATTTTTATGCCTTAGGAATGCTCAATTCTAAGCAGAGATAAGTTTTTCACGTTTTGTGCAATTTTGAACTTAACTTGGTCTATTGGCTTCTTTACCTAACGAAACGATGTCCAAAAGCTAAACTAGCAAGTTAAGACTTCTAAGGACACTAAATAGAGTATAACGGTCCATTTTGATGCCTTAGGAATGCTCAATTCTATGCATGCTCAAGTTTTCCATGTTTCGTGCAATTTTGAACTTAACTTGGTCTATTGGCTTCTTTACCTAACGAAACGATGTCCAAAAGCTAAACTAGCAAGTTAAGACTTCAAAGAACACTAAATAGAGTATAACGGTCTATTTTTATGCCTTAGGAATGCTCAATTCTAGGCATAGATAAGTTTTTCACGTTTTGTGCAATTTTGAACTTAACTTGGTCTATTGGCTTCTTTACCTAACGAAACGATGTCCAAAAGCTAAACTAGCAAGTTAAGACTTCTAAGAACACTAAATAGAGTATAACGGTCCATTTTGATGCCTTAGGAATGCTCAATTCTATGCATAGACAAGTTTTTCACGTTTCGTGCAATTTTGAACTTAACTTGGTCTATTGGCTTCTTTACCTAACGAAACGATGTCCAAAAGCGAAACTAGCAAGTTAAGACTTCTAAAAACAGTAAATAGAGTATAACGGTCCATTTTGATGCCTTAGGAATGCTCAATTCTATGCATAGACAAGTTTTTCACGTTTCAGGCAATTTTAAACTTAACTTGGTCTATTGGCTTCTTTGCCTAACGAAACGTTGTCCAAAAGCTAAACTAGCAAGTTAAGACTTCTAAGAACACTAAATAGAGTATAACGGTCCATTTTGATGCCTTAGGAATGCTCAATTCTATGCATGCTCAAGTTTTCCATGTTTCGTGCAATTTTGAACTTAACTTGTTTTATTGGCTTCTTTACCTAACGAAACGATGTCCAAAAGCTAAACTAGCAAGTTAAGACTTCAAAGAACACTAAATAGAGTATAACGGTCTATTTTTATGCCTTAGGAATGCTCAATTCTAGGCATAGATAAGTTTTTCACGTTTTGTGCAATTTTGAACTTAACTTGGTCTATTGGCTTCTTTACCTAATGAAACGTTGTCCAAAAGCTAAACGAGCAAGTTAAGACTTCAAAGAACACTAAATAGAGTATAATGGTCCATTTTGATGCCTTAGGAATGCTCAATTCTATGCATAGGCAAGTTTTTCACGTTTCGTGCAATTTTGAACTTAACTTGGTCTATTGGCTTCTTTACCTAACGAAACGATGTCCAAAAGCTAAACTAGCAAGATAAGACTTCAAAGAACACTAACTAGAGTATAACGGTCCATTTTGATGCCTTAGGAATGCTCAATTCTATGCATAGGTAAGTTTTTCACGTTTCGTGCAATTTTGAACTTAACTTGGTCTATTGGCTTGTTTACCTAACGAAACGATGTCCAAAAGCTAAACTAGCAAGATAAGACTTCTAAGAACACTAACTAGAGTATAACGGTCCATTTTGATGCCTTAGGAATGCTCAATTCTATGCATAGACAAGTTTTTCACGTTTCGTGCAATTTTGAACTTAACTTGGTCTATTGGCTTCTTTACCTAACAAAACGAAGTCCAAAAGCTAAACTAGCAAGTTAAGACTTCAAAGAACACTAAATAGAGTATAACGGTCTATTTTTATGCCTTAGGAATGCTCACTTCTAGGCATAGATAAGTTTTTCACGTTTTGTGCAATTTTGAACTTAACTTGGTCTATTGGCTTCTTTACCTAACGAAATGATGTCCAAAAGCTAAACTAGAAAGTTAAGACTTCTAAGAACACTAAATAGAGTATAACGGTCCATTTTGATGCCTTAGGAATGCTCAATTCTATGCATAGACAAGTTTTTCACGTTTCGTGCAATTTTGAACTTAACTTGGTCTATTGGCTTCTTTACCTAACGAAACGATGTCCAAAAGCTAAACTAGCAAGTTAAGACTTCTAAAAACAGTAAATAGAGTATAACGGTCCATTTTGATGCCTTAGGAATGCTCAATTCTATGCATAGACAAGTTTTTCACGTTTCAGGCAATTTTAAACTTAACTTGGTCTATTGGCTTCTTTACCTAACGAAACGTTGTCCAAAAGCTAAACTAGCAAGTTAAGACTTCTAAGAACACTAAATAGAGTATAACGGTCCATTTTGATGCCTTAGAAATGCTCAATTCTATGCATGCTCAAGTTTTCCATGTTTCGTGCAATTTTGAACTTAACTTGTTCTATTGGCTTCTTTACCTAACGAAACGATGTCCAAAAGCTAAACTAGCAAGTTAAGACTTCAAAGAACACTAAATAGAGTATAACGGTCTATTTTTATGCCTTAGGAATGCTCAATTCTAGGCATAGATAAGTTTTTCACGTTTTGTGCAATTTTGAACTTAACTTGGTCTATTGGCTTCTTTACCTAATGAAACGTTGTCCAAAAGCTAAACGAGCAAGTTAAGACTTCTAAGAACACTAAATAGAGTATAATGGTCCATTTTGATGCCTTAGGAATGCTCAATTCTATGCATAGGCAAGTTTTTCACGTTTCGTGCAATTTTGAACATAACTTGGTCTATTGGCTTCTTTACCTAACGAAACGATGTCCAAAAGCTAAACTAGCAAGTTAAGACTTCAAAGAACACTAACTAGAGTATAACGGTCTATTTTTATGCCTTAGGAATGCTCAATTCTAGGCAGAGATAAGTTTTTCACGTTTTGTGCAATTTTGAACTTAACTTGGTCTATTGGCTTCTTTACCTAACGAAACGATGTCCAAAAGCTAAACTAGCAAGTTAAGACTTCTAAGGACACTAAATAGAGTA
This sequence comes from Tripterygium wilfordii, assembly GCF_013401445.1. Classification (NCBI taxonomy): domain Eukaryota; kingdom Viridiplantae; phylum Streptophyta; class Magnoliopsida; order Celastrales; family Celastraceae; genus Tripterygium; species Tripterygium wilfordii. Next base: position 147,457 of record NW_024056357.1, on the reverse strand, counting down.
TAACGGTCCATTTTGATGCCTTAGGAATGCTCAATTCTATGCATGCTCAAGTTTTCCATGTTTCGTGCAATTTTGAACTTAACTTGTTCTATTGGCTTCTTTACCTAACGAAACGATGTCCAAAAGCTAAACTAGCAAGTTAAGACTTCAAAGAACACTAAATAGAGTATAACGGTCTATTTTTATGCCTTAGGAATGCTCAATTCTAGGCATAGATAAGTTTTTCACGTTTTGTGCAATTTTGAACTTAACTTGGTCTATTGGCTTCTTTACCTAATGAAACGTTGTCCAAAAGCTAAACGAGCAAGTTAAGACTTCTAAGAACACTAAATAGAGTATAACGGTCCATTTTGATGCCTTAGGAATGCTCAATTCTATGCATAGGCAAGTTTTTCACGTTTCGTGCAATTTTGAACTTAACTTGGTCTATTGGCTTCTTTACCTAACGAAACGATGTCCAAAAGCTAAACTAGCAAGTTAAGACTTCTAAGAACACTAAATAGAGTATAACGGTCCATTTTGATGCCTTAGGAATGCTCAATTCTATGCATAGACAAGTTTTTCACGTTTCGTGCAATTTTGAACTTAACTTGGTCTATTGGCTTCTTTACCTAACGAAACGATGTCCAAAAGCTAAACTAGCAAGTTCAGACTTCTAAAAACAGTAAATAGAGTATAACGGTCCATTTTGATGCCTTAGGAATGCTCAATTCTATGCATAGACAAGTTTTTCACGTTTCGTGCAATTTTAAACTTAACTTGGTCTATTGGCTTCTTTACCTAACGAAACGTTGTCCAAAAGCTAAACTAGCAAGTTAAGACTTCTAAGAACACTAAATAGAGTATAACGGTCCATTTCGATGCCTTAGGAATGCTCAATTCTATGCATGCTCAAGTTTTCCATGTTTCGTGCAATTTTGAACTTAACTTGGTCTATTGGCTTCTTTACCTAACAAAACGATGTCCAAAAGCTAAACTAGCAAGTTAAGACTTCAAAGAACACTAAATAGAGTATAACGGTCTATTTTTATGCCTTAGGAATGCTCACTTCTAGGCATAGATAAGTTTTTCACGTTTTGTGCAATTTTGAACTTAACTTGGTCTATTGGCTTCTTTACCTAACGAAACGATGTCCAAAAGCTAAACTAGCAAGTTAAGACTTCTAAGAACACTAAATAGAGTATAACGGTCCATTTTGATGCCTTAGGAATGCTCAATTCTATGCATAGACAAGTTTTTCACGTTTCGTGCAATTTTGAACTTAACTTGGTCTATTGGCTTCTTTACCTAACGAAACGATGTCCAAAAGCTAAACTAGCAAGTTAAGACTTCTAAAAACAGTAAATAGAGTATAACGGTCCATTTTGATGCCTTAGGAATGCTCAATTCTATGCATAGACAAGTTTTTCACGTTTCAGGCAATTTTAAACTTAACTTGGTCTATTGGCTTCTTTACCCAACGAAACGTTGTCCAAAAGCTAAACTAGCAAGTTAAGACTTCTAAGAACACTAAATAGAGTATAACGGTCCATTTCGATGCCTTAGGAATGCTCAATTCTATGCATGCTCAAGTTTTCCATGTTTCGTGCAATTTTGAACTTAACTTGTTCTATTGGCTTCTTTACCTAACGAAACGATGTCCAAAAGCTAAACTAGCAAGTTAAGACTTCAAAGAACACTAAATAGAGTATAACGGTCTATTTTTATGCCTTAGGAATGCTCAATTCTAGGCATAGATAAGTTTTTCACGTTTTGTGCAATTTTGAACTTAACTTGGTCTATTGGCTTCTTTACCTAATGAAACGTTGTCCAAAAGCTAAACGAGCAAGTTAAGACTTCTAAGAACACTAAATAGAGTATAATGGTCCATTTAGATGCCTTAGGAATGCTCAATTCTATGCATAGGCAAGTTTTTCACGTTTCGTGCAATTTTGAACTTAACTTGGTCTATTGGCTTCTTTACCTAACAAAACGATGTCCAAAAGCTAAACTAGCAAGTTAAGACTTCAAAGAACACTAACTAGAGTATAACGGTCTATTTTTATGCCTTAGGAATGTTGAATATATGTTTGAGTGATTACAACGGCATGTTTTGATTGAACTTTGATCTATTGATTGTATTGAGAAACCTAGGTGCATATGCCTACTTGATTAGTTTAGGAATTCAAGACTTATATTAAACTAGTTCAATTGTGCTTATTTGATGATTTGATTATTGAACTAACATGAACTAATTGCAAGAAATCCTAAAAGGGTTTACATAGCATGTCTTGAGTTTAATTGTGTGTAGGATGATCAAGTTGGCCATGTATCAACATGGTGACCTTAACCGAACTGTAATGAAGACTTAATCAGTGTCAAACATGATTAAGAAAGTCAATTTCGTGGTCAACATAATCAAGTTTTGCCAAAGATGTCTTGAAGCTTAATTGGGATCAATTGAAGTAAAATTAACTTTCTAGTCAAAGTCACAATCGACGGACGTGATGTGGCAGCTGACATGGCATTGTTGACACGGCATTAATGACATGGCATTGATGACATGGCAAAGAAGACAAGTTAACCATAGTTACATCTTAACTGGAAGACTTGGAGCCAAAAAAAGAAGAGAAGGAAAAGTTAATTTGAAAGGAGGAGACAAGAGGTACAACAAGTCTTATGACAAGTTTTTCTCTTTACATGTGTGGGAAGCTTTATTTCAAAACCATTTCTCTTTCCCACCAAGACACTCCACATCCAATGGATCATATTCTCTCTACATCAAAATCACATTTTAATCCAATGGCCAAAGATTCAAGCTTTATTCTTATCTCTCCTACTTTACATCCTATGGCCAAAATTGAACTTAACTTGGTCTATTGGCTTCTTTACCTAACGAAACGATGTCCAAAAGCTAAACTAGCAAGTTAAGACTTCTAAAAACAGTAAATAGAGTATAACGGTCCATTTTGATGCCTTAGGAATGCTCAATTCTATGCATAGACAAGTTTTTCACGTTTCAGGCAATTTTAAACTTAACTTGGTCTATTGGCTTCTTTACCCAACGAAACGTTGTCCAAAAGCTAAACTAGCAAGTTAAGACTTCTAAGAACACTAAATAGAGTATAACGGTCCATTTCGATGCCTTAGGAATGCTCAATTCTATGCATGCTCAAGTTTTCCATGTTTCGTGCAATTTTGAACTTAACTTGTTCTATTGGCTTCTTTACCTAACGAAACGATGTCCAAAAGCTAAACTAGCAAGTTAAGACTTCAAAGAACACTAAATAGAGTATAACGGTCTATTTTTATGCCTTAGGAATGCTCAATTCTAGGCATAGATAAGTTTTTCACGTTTTGTGCAATTTTGAACTTAACTTGGTCTATTGGCTTCTTTACCTAATGAAACGTTGTCCAAAAGCTAAACGAGCAAGTTAAGACTTCTAAGAACACTAAATAGAGTATAATGGTCCATTTTGATGCCTTAGGAATGCTCAATTCTATGCATAGGCAAGTTTTTCACGTTTCGTGCAATTTTGAACATAACTTGGTCTATTGGCTTCTTTACCTAACGAAACGATGTCCAAAAGCTAAACTAGCAAGTTAAGACTTCAAAGAACACTAACTAGAGTATAACGGTCTATTTTTATGCCTTAGGAATGCTCAATTCTAGGCAGAGATAAGTTTTTCACGTTTTGTGCAATTTTGAACTTAACTTGGTCTATTGGCTTCTTTACCTAACGAAACGATGTCCAAAAGCTAAACTAGCAAGTTAAGACTTCTAAGGACACTAAATAGAGTATAACGGTCCATTTTGATGCCTTAGGAATGCTCAATTCTATGCATGCTCAAGTTTTCCATGTTTCGTGCAATTTTGAACTTAACTTGTTCTATTGGCTTCTTTACCTAACGAAACGATGTCCAAAAGCTAAACTAGCAAGTTAAGACTTCAAAGAACACTAAATAGAGTATAACGGTCTATTTTTATGCCTTAGGAATGCTCAATTCTAGGCATAGATAAGTTTTTCACGTTTTGTGCAATTTTGAACTTAACTTGGTCTATTGGCTTCTTTACCTAATGAAACGTTGTCCAAAAGCTAAACGAGCAAGTTAAGACTTCTAAGAACACTAAATAGAGTATAACGGTCCATTTTGATGCCTTAGGAATGCTCAATTCTATGCATAGGCAAGTTTTTCACGTTTCGTGCAATTTTGAACTTAACTTGGTCTATTGGCTTCTTTACCTAACGAAACGATGTCCAAAAGCTAAACTAGCAAGTTAAGACTTCTAAGAACACTAAATAGAGTATAACGGTCCATTTTGATGCCTTAGGAATGCTCAATTCTATGCATAGACAAGTTTTTCACGTTTCGTGCAATTTTGAACTTAACTTGGTCTATTGGCTTCTTTACCTAACGAAACGATGTCCAAAAGCTAAACTAGCAAGTTCAGACTTCTAAAAACAGTAAATAGAGTATAACGGTCCATTTTGATGCCTTAGGAATGCTCAATTCTATGCATAGACAAGTTTTTCACGTTTCGTGCAATTTTAAACTTAACTTGGTCTATTGGCTTCTTTACCTAACGAAACGTTGTCCAAAAGCTAAACTAGCAAGTTAAGACTTCTAAGAACACTAAATAGAGTATAACGGTCCATTTCGATGCCTTAGGAATGCTCAATTCTATGCATGCTCAAGTTTTCCATGTTTCGTGCAATTTTGAACTTAACTTGGTCTATTGGCTTCTTTACCTAACAAAACGATGTCCAAAAGCTAAACTAGCAAGTTAAGACTTCAAAGAACACTAAATAGAGTATAACGGTCTATTTTTATGCCTTAGGAATGCTCACTTCTAGGCATAGATAAGTTTTTCACGTTTTGTGCAATTTTGAACTTAACTTGGTCTATTGGCTTCTTTACCTAACGAAACGATGTCCAAAAGCTAAACTAGCAAGTTAAGACTTCTAAGAACACTAAATAGAGTATAACGGTCCATTTTGATGCCTTAGGAATGCTCAATTCTATGCATAGACAAGTTTTTCACGTTTCGTGCAATTTTGAACTTAACTTGGTCTATTGGCTTCTTTACCTAACGAAACGATGTCCAAAAGCTAAACTAGCAAGTTAAGACTTCTAAAAACAGTAAATAGAGTATAACGGTCCATTTTGATGCCTTAGGAATGCTCAATTCTATGCATAGACAAGTTTTTCACGTTTCAGGCAATTTTAAACTTAACTTGGTCTATTGGCTTCTTTACCCAACGAAACGTTGTCCAAAAGCTAAACTAGCAAGTTAAGACTTCTAAGAACACTAAATAGAGTATAACGGTCCATTTCGATGCCTTAGGAATGCTCAATTCTATGCATGCTCAAGTTTTCCATGTTTCGTGCAATTTTGAACTTAACTTGTTCTATTGGCTTCTTTACCTAACGAAACGATGTCCAAAAGCTAAACTAGCAAGTTAAGACTTCAAAGAACACTAAATAGAGTATAACGGTCTATTTTTATGCCTTAGGAATGCTCAATTCTAGGCATAGATAAGTTTTTCACGTTTTGTGCAATTTTGAACTTAACTTGGTCTATTGGCTTCTTTACCTAATGAAACGTTGTCCAAAAGCTAAACGAGCAAGTTAAGACTTCTAAGAACACTAAATAGAGTATAATGGTCCATTTTGATGCCTTAGGAATGCTCAATTCTATGCATAGGCAAGTTTTTCACGTTTCGTGCAATTTTGAACTTAACTTGGTCTATTGGCTTCTTTACCTAACAAAACGATGTCCAAAAGCTAAACTAGCAAGTTAAGACTTCAAAGAACACTAACTAGAGTATAACGGTCTATTTTTATGCCTTAGGAATGTTGAATATATGTTTGAGTGATTACAACGGCATGTTTTGATTGAACTTTGATCTATTGATTGTATTGAGAAACCTAGGTGCATATGCCTACTTGATTAGTTTAGGAATTCAAGACTTATATTAAACTAGTTCAATTGTGCTTATTTGATGATTTGATTATTGAACTAACATGAACTAATTGCAAGAAATCCTAAAAGGGTTTACATAGCATGTCTTGAGTTTAATTGTGTGTAGGATGATCAAGTTGGCCATGTATCAACATGGTGACCTTAACCGAACTGTAATGAAGACTTAATCAGTGTCAAACATGATTAAGAAAGTCAATTTCGTGGTCAACATAATCAAGTTTTGCCAAAGATGTCTTGAAGCTTAATTGGGATCAATTGAAGTAAAATTAACTTTCTAGTCAAAGTCACAATCGACGGACGTGATGTGGCAGCTGACATGGCATTGTTGACACGGCATTAATGACATGGCATTGATGACATGGCAAAGAAGACAAGTTAACCATAGTTACATCTTAACTGGAAGACTTGGAGCCAAAAAAAGAAGAGAAGGAAAAGTTAATTTGAAAGGAGGAGACAAGAGGTACAACAAGTCTTATGACAAGTTTTTCTCTTTACATGTGTGGGAAGCTTTATTTCAAAACCATTTCTCTTTCCCACCAAGACACTCCACATCCAATGGATCATATTCTCTCTACATCAAAATCACATTTTAATCCAATGGCCAAAGATTCAAGCTTTATTCTTATCTCTCCTACTTTACATCCTATGGCCAAAATTGAATTTTCATTTGATCCAAAGGCCATCATTTATTCCACCTAAGAGACAAACTTTTCTCAAGTCAATTGTTGTATCTTTCAAGATGCATCTAAAGTCTATATCCATCCAAAAGCCATTATTTCCTCCTACCAAAAGAGACTTGTTGTAAACATTTTCACACTTCTCTAAGCCTTCTAACGTCTCTAATGATCCAAGGGTCCATATCTTTCATATCAATCCAATGGCCCTCATTTCATGAGCTTACACTCCACAATTTTCTATAAAAACTAACTCTTTGTCTATGGTGCATATACTTGGCCGAAAATTACTCTTTCTCTCTTAAGTGTTCTTCATCTTCTAAGCTTTCATTCTTTCACTCATTCATTCCTTGATTACATACTTGATTTTGAAGAGAGATCATACACACTAGCCAAGTAAAGCTTTATTGTTACTCTTGAGCCTTTCTTACCAGATTCTTATCATTTCCTCAAGAGTCATTTTACTTGCTTGCACAATCTGATTTCCAGAACATAAAGAGCCACATTTGAGCCTAAACACTTCCATATCTAGCTACTCAAAGAGCCATACCTTGAGCTTAAACTACTTCTCTACCCGGCTGCCATAAAGAGCCTATTTGAGAATTCAACTTGTTGATTTGTGTTCTCGGTGAGACCGAGGTGTATTATTGATTAAGTTAGTGTGGTGAGCTACAAACCACACGGTGTGTAGAGTTTGGTGTGGTGAGCTACAAACCACACGGTGTGTAGAGTTTGGTGTTTGAGCTACAAAAACATCGGTTGTAAGAGTTCCGCTTGACTCGGTTGAACAAGCCATATTGGAGTGTTTGAAATTCCCAAGTGGGACTTGGGGAGTGGAGTAGGCTTGGGTTAAGCCGAACCACTATAAATCTCTTGCCTCTTTTACTTTCCAGCAATTTCAATTAGCATTACATTCTCATATCATACATACTTGAAATTGGATATTTAGGTTGCTAGATTCAAGTTTGTTTAAATTGATTGTTCTCCTTGACTCATATACATATACACTAGAACTTAATTTGGTATTTAGCTTCCGCTTAGGGTGAAATTTGATAGAATTCATTGAAACTGAAAAAGGAGTGACCTAGTCTAAATTTGACTAAGGACACAATTCACCCCCCCTCTTGTGTTGCCATACATCCTAACAAGTGGTATCGGAGCAGGTTACTTGCATATAGAAGTAATTGTCTTGTGCATTATTTGTGATTCTTGATATGGCATCTACTAGTGGTAGACATGATCATGTATTAGAGGGTCAATCTAGTGGTAGACCTCCATACTTTGATGGAGATGACTATGACCATTGGAAGATGAGAATGAAACTTTATTTCATGTCTCTGGATATTGATTTGTGGTATTTCATAGAGGATGGACCTTATGAGCCTACCATCATCACCAAAGTTGGTGATGTTGAAAAGGAGATTTCAAAACCTAGGGATAAATGGGATGACAATGATAAGAAAAAGATTTCCTTGAATGCTAAAGCTATGTCTATTTTATTTAATGCATTGAATTCAATTGAAGCTAAACATATTTCTACATGCATTTCGGCTAAAGATATGTGGACTAGGTTAGAGATGAAGCATGAGGGAACTAATCAAGTAAAGGAGTCCAAGATTAACATGCTCATGCATTCATATGAATTGTTCACTATGCTTTCACATGAGTCTATTACCGATATGGATATTAGACTAACCAAAATTCTGAATTCTCTTGAATCTTTAGGGAAGACATTCTCCAATCAAGAAAAGGTGCAAAAGTACTTGAGAAGTCTTCCGGAAGCATGGGATGCCAAAGTGACAGCCATCCAAGAAGCTAAAGATCTCAAAGTTTTGAAGTTGGATGAGCTTGTAGGATCACTTCTGGTATATGAGACAAATTTGAAGGCAAGAGAAGCTCAAAAAGAGGACACCAAAAAGAAGAGCATTGCTTTTGCCTCCAAGGGTGATAGTGGAGATGATTTGAGTGATGAGGAAGTAGCCCTAATGACAAGAAGATTCAAGAGATACTTGATAAACAAGAAGAAGCAAGGTGGTAGACTTTTTGGCCACTCAAGGAGGGACAACTTCAAATCTGGCCATGGGGATCAAAACGACTCAAAAGGGAACCATGAGGAGCAAGACAAAGATTTGAGGTGCTTTGAGTGTGGTAAGAAGGGACACATGAAGTATGAGTGTCCAAAGAAGAAAGAAAAGAGCAAGGAGCAAACCAAGAGAGCCTTCAAAGCTACATGGAGTGATTCGGACTCCGAAAGCACTTCAAGTGAGGACGAGGTTGCTAGACTTTGCTTGATGGCCAAAGGAAACTCATCCAATCCGGATGAGGAGGTAAACTCTTTTGATCATGATGATGATGATGTGTCTATTGATGATTTGCTTTCCTTACTCAATGACATGAATGCTAAGAATAGGAAAATGCATAAGGAAAAGAAACAATTGAAAAATGAGATTGATTGTTTAAATGCTAAGGTAGAAGAGCATGAAAAGACCATTGATGATCTAAATGCTAAATGTGATGAAAAGTGCGATATGCTTGCTACCATGTGTGCTAATAACATGTCTAAGTGTGATCATGAACCTTTGATTGAAGATTTGCAATTTAAACTTAGTACCTTGCAAGAAGAGTATGATGATTTGAAATTGATTGCTATTGTGACTAATGAGAACCAAGAGTCACACGATGACTCTATTGTTCAAAATGAATTAGACGCTTTGAAATTGAGATATGAGGATCTAGAGAAATCTTTCTCAAAGTTTAGTGTGGGATCTTCTAGACTTGATTCACTCTTATCATGCCTTAGACAATCTTTGGACAAATCGGGTTTAGGTTATGTTGGTGATGATGTAAAATTGAAGAAATGTGATATGCATGATATTTCTACATCTTTCGTATCACATGGATATTTGCATTCCTTGAATGACATGAAGGAGGATTGTTTTCCTAAGAAAATGATTTTTTCACCTCCTAACTACAATGATTTGAATGATATGCATGCTAGTACTTCGAAATCACATCATGAACATGTATCATTTGTCCAATCCGTGAGACATAGGCCTATTCCCATTAGGGGTGTGCCAAATCAGCCTTGGAAGAAGGATATCAAATCTGGTCCCAAGAGACCCGTAGGGTTTCCTAAGAAATTAGGGCAACCCATAAGGTATTCTAGGGCTCCTAGAGCTCCACAAGGCTCTATGTATGCTAGCACTTCATTTCATTCTTCAAATGATGCATATATGCATAACTTGAATGCCAAAGTTTTTCCAAAGTTTCAATATGTGTTTGGCAAGAAAGTTAAGCAAATGTGGGTTCCAAAGGGAATCAAGATTCTTGATGCTAACCTCATAGGACCCAAAAGAAATTGGGTACCTAAAGCGAATTGAACTAATGTAGGTGTTCTTGAAAATCAAAAGTTCTAAGGCTTCCAAGTGGTACTTGGATAGTGGTTGCTCAAGACACATGACCGGGAACTCAAGTTCTTTTTCTTCTCTCAAGAAGTTCTCTAATGGTGGTCATGTGACTTTTGGTGACAACAAGAAGGGTAGGATCCTTGGTCAAGGATCCATAGGTGATGTATCCTCTTTCTCTATCTCTAATGTGCAATTAGTTGATGGATTGTCTTTTAACCTTCTTAGTATTTCTCAATTGTGTGATGGTGGCTTGCGCATATGTTTTGATGATTCAAAGTGTGAGCTTTTAAATGCCATGAACGAATGTGTGCTTGTAGGAAAAAGAGATGGTAATGTGTATTCTATTAATTTGAAAGACTTGAATGATTGCAAACTTAAATGCTTGATTTCCAATGTTAGTGATGTGAATATATGGCATAGAAGATTAGGACATATAGGAATTTCTACAATTGAAAAATTGGTTAGAAATAATCTTGTTAGAGGCATACCTTCTTTGAACTTTGACATGTATGATGCTTGTGAGCCATGCATTAGTGGAAAACACACTAGGGAGTCTTTCAAGTCTAAAAACCAGATTTCAACTACTAGGGTTTTAGAACTTTTGCATCTTGATTTGTTTGGTCCAAGTAGAGTCTAGGTGGTGGATCCTATGCTTTTGTGATTGTTGATGACTATTCTAGATATACTTGGGTGATTTTCCTTGCACATAAACATGAGACCATTCATGAGTTTTCAAAACTAATCAAGAGGCTTCAAAATGAAAAGAACATAAGCATTAGCAAGATTAGGAGTGATCATGGAGGAGAATTTGATAATCATGCATTTATTGATCTATGTGATGAATATGGCATTAGACATGATTTCTCTTCACCTAGAACACCCCAACAAAATGGGGTAGTAGAAAGGAAAAATAGAACTTTGCAAGAAATTGCTAGGACTATGCTTTGTGAACATGATTTGCCTAAGTTCTTGTGGGCCGAGGCCATTAATTGTGCATGCTATGTTACAAATAGGTTGTCTATTAGAAAGAAGATAAATAAGACACCTTATGAGATTTGGAATGATAGAAAACCTAAGGTTGACTACTTTAGAGTTTTTGGTTGCAAATGTTATGTATTAAACACTAAGGATGACTTAGATAAATTTGATGCAAAATCTACCCCTTGTGTATTTGTTGGCTATGCTTTAACTTCTAGAGCTTATAGAGTTTACAATCCAAAATCTAGGAGAATAGAAGAGTCCATTCATGTTAAATTTATTGAAACTCTTGCACTTGACCCTTTGCTTGAGAATGATGATATTGAGTTAGGTTTGGAGAAGTTGAGCTTAAAAGATGATAAAGATGACTCTCCTACACCTAAAGATGATGGACCAAGCAAAGAGGGAGGAAATGAACACGAGAAGACACAAAATAGTGATGCACCAGTGGGCTTGGAAGAAAGTGAGGTTGCACCTATGGCCTCCAATAATGAAACTACAGCTCCTACATCATGGCTACAAGTGAAGGACAAACACAAGCATCCCAAACAACTCATAATTGGCGATTTGCATCAAGGGGTAAGGACTCGTAGATCTCACTTAGCTCCTAATGATAATGATAATGTGACTGCAAATTTAATGAATACTGCTTTAATTGTTGATGTGCATGGTTCGTATGCCTTAATTTCTCAAATAGAACCTAGAAACATTGATGATGCTTTGCTTGATGATAAATGGATTATTGCTATGCAAGATGAGTTGAATCAATTCACTAGGAATGAAGTTTGGCATTTAGTTCCAAGACCTAAAGACCAAACCATAATTGGAACTAAATGGGTGTTTAAGAACAAAATGAATGAAGATGGTGAAGTTATTAGAAACAAGGCTAGGTTGGTTGCACAAGGGTACAACCAAGAAGAAGGGATTGACTATGAAGAAACATTTGCACCCGTAGCTAGGTTAGAAGCTATTAGGTTGCTTATGGCATTTGCATGTTTCAAAGGTTTTAAACTTTATCAAATGGATGTCAAAAGTGCATTTTTGAATGGTTTTATCAATGAGAATGTATATGTAAAGCAACCACCCGGATTTGAAGATCCTAACTTTCCAAACCATGTTTATAAATTGACAAAAGCCTTGTATGGTTTGAAACAAGCACCTAGGGCATGGTATGATAGACTTTCTTCATTCTTAATTCAAAATGGTTTTAAAAGAGGAAGAATTGACAGCACTTTGTTCTTAAAAGAAAAAGGTCATGACATGCTTATTGTTCAAATATATGTAGATGACATTATATTTGGTGCTACTAATGAGGCTATGTGCAAAGAGTTTGAGTCTTGCATGAAAAATGAATTTGAGATGTCTATGATGGGTGAACTTACATTCTTTTTAGGGCTGCAAGTTAAACAAACTAAGAAAGGTATACATATTAGTCAAACTAAATATATTCATGATATGCTTAAAAAGTTTGGTTTTGATTCCTTGAATCCTTCTCCTACTCCTATGAGTGTGTCAACTAAACTTGAAAAAGATGAAGATGGACAACCTTATGATTCTAAAATGTATAGGTCCATGATTGGTTCACTTTTATATTTGACATCTAGTAGACCCGACATTATGTTTAGTGTATGCATGTGTGCTAGATTTCAAAGTCAACCTATGCATTCTCATTTCCTAGCGGTTAAGAGAATATTTAGGTACCTTAGGCATACATCAACTCTTGACATATGGTATGATAAAAATTCTTTGTTTGATTTATATGCATATAGTGATGCTGATTTTGCTGGGTGTAAAATAAATAGAAAGAGTACTTCGGGTACATGTCAATTCCTAGGAAGTATGCTTATTTCTTGGTTCTCCAAGAAACAACCTTGTGTAGCCCTATCTACCACCGAAGCTGAATATATGGCTATAGGAAGTTGTTGTGCTCAACTCTTATGGATTAGACAACAACTAAATGATTTTGGACTTAAATTAAAAGATATTCCTATATATTGTGATAATACTAGTGCCATTAGTCTTTCTAAAAATCCGGTGCATCATTCTAAGGCTAAACATATTGAAATTAGACATCATTTTATTAGAGACCATGTGACTCAAGGGACAATTAAATTAGATTATGTGGACACAATGAACCAACTTGCGGACATACTAACGAAACCTCTAAACCAAGAGAGATTTGAATTTTTAAGAGGTAATCTTGGCATGAGAATGAGTCCTTGATATGTGTATGAAATTTATACATTGTTTATATTGAACACCTTTTGGATGCATTTACAAAATAAAGGGGGAGAAATATAGAACTTTGAACTTTAAAGTTTGGTATGCATAGGCTAAGGGGGAGGAACTTGAATGTCATATTGTATATACCTTGCCTGATACTTTACTTGTCTTGAATTGCAATTCCCTTGTGTTTATTGAAACATATGCTTATAGGAAGTTTATTTGTGTGAAGCATAATGTGAGGGGGAGAGTTTCTCATGTGAATTAAAGAAAATAGCTCAAAGTTACATAAGTTATTTTGTAATCATCAAAAGGGGGAGAATGTTGAATATATGTTTGAGTGATTACAACGGCATGTTTTGATTGAACTTTGATCTATTGATTGTATTGAGAAACCTAGGTGCATATGCCTACTTGATTAGTTTAGGAATTCAAGACTTATATTAAACTAGTTCAATTGTGCTTATTTGATGATTTGATTATTGAACTAACATGAACTAATTGCAAGAAATCCTAAAAGGGTTTACATAGCATGTCTTGAGTTTAATTGTGTGTAGGATGATCAAGTTGGCCATGTATCAACATGGTGACCTTAACCGAACTGTAATGAAGACTTAATCAGTGTCAAACATGATTAAGAAAGTCAATTTCGTGGTCAACATAATCAAGTTTTGCCAAAGATGTCTTGAAGCTTAATTGGGATCAATTGAAGAAAAATTAACTTTCTAGTCAAAGTCACAATCGACGGACGTGATGTGGCAGCTGACATGACATTGTTGACACGGCATTAATGACATGGCATTGATGACATGGCAAAGAAGACAAGTTAACCATAGTTACATCTTAACTGGAAGACTTGGAGCCAAAAAAAGAAGAGAAGGAAAAGTTAATTTGAAAGGAGGAGACAAGAGGTACAACAAGTCTTATGACAAGTTTTTCTCTTCACATGTGTGGGAAGCTTTATTTCAAAACCATTTCTCTTTCCCACCAAGACACTCCACATCCAATGGATCATATTCTCTCTACATCAAAATCACATTTTAATCCAATGGCCAAAGATTCAAGCTTTATTCTTATCTCTCCTACTTTACATCCTATGGCCAAAATTGAATTTTCATTTGATCCAAAGGCCATCATTTATTCCACCTAAGAGACAAACTTTTCTCAAGTCAATTGTTGTATCTTTCAAGATGCATCTAAAGTCTATATCCATCCAAAAGCCATTATTTCCTCCTACCAAAAGAGACTTGTTGTAAACATTTTCACACTTCTCTAAGCCTTCTAACGTCTCTAATGATCCAAGGGTCCATATCTTTCATATCAATCCAATGGCCCTCATTTCATGAGCTTACACTCCACAATTTTCTATAAAAACTAACTCTTTGTCTATGGTGCATATACTTGGCCGAAAATTACTCTTTCTCTCTTAAGTGTTCTTCATCTTCTAAGCTTTCATTCTTTCACTCATTCATTCCTTGATTACATACTTGATTTTGAAGAGAGATCATACACACTAGCCAAGTAAAGCTTTATTGTTACTCTTGAGCCTTTCTTACCAGATTCTTATCATTTCCTCAAGAGTCATTCTACTTGCTTGCACAATCTGATTTCCAGAACATAAAGAGCCACATTTGAGCCTAAACACTTCCATATCTAGCTACTCAAAGAGCCATACCTTGAGCTTAAACTACTTCTCTACCCGGCTGCCATAAAGAGCCTATTTGAGAATTCAACTTGTTGATTTGTGTTCTCGGTGAGACCGAGGTGTATTATTGATTAAGTTAGTGTGGTGAGCTACAAACCACACGGTGTGTAGAGTTTGGTGTGGTGAGCTACAAACCACACGGTATGTAGAGTTTGGTGTTTGAGCTACAAAAACATCGGTTGTAAGAGTTCCGCTTGACTCGGTTGAACAAGCCATATTGGAGTGTTTGAAATTCCCAAGTGAGACTTGGGGAGTGGAGTAGGCTTGGGTTAAGCCGAACCACTATAAATCTCTTGCCTCTTTTACTTTCCAGCAATTTCAATTAGCATTACATTCTCATATCATACATACTTGAAATTGGATATTTAGGTTGCTAGATTCAAGTTTGTTTAAATTGATTGTTCTCCTTGACTCATATACATATACACTAGAACTTAATTTGGTATTTAGCTTCCGCTTAGGGTGAAATTTGATAGAATTCATTGAAACTAAAAAAGGAGTGACCTAGTCTAAATTTGACTAAGGACACAATTCACCCCCCTCTTGTGGTGCCATACATCCAAACAAGGAATGCTCAATTCTAGGCAGAGATAAGTTTTTCACGTTTTGTGCAATTTTGAACTTAACTTGGTCTATTGGCTTCTTTATTTAACGAAACGATGTCCAAAAGCTAAACTAGCAAGTTAAGACTTCTAAGGACACTAAATAGAGTATAACGGTCCATTTTGATGCCTTAGGAATGCTCAATTCTATGCATGCTCAAGTTTTCCATGTTTCGTGCAATTTTGAACTTAACTTGGTCTATTGGCTTCTTTAC
Source organism: Tripterygium wilfordii (assembly GCF_013401445.1). Taxonomy (NCBI): domain Eukaryota; kingdom Viridiplantae; phylum Streptophyta; class Magnoliopsida; order Celastrales; family Celastraceae; genus Tripterygium; species Tripterygium wilfordii. Next base: position 131,688 of record NW_024056357.1, on the reverse strand, counting down.
CTAACGAAACGATGTCCAAAAGCTAAACTAGCAAGTTAAGACTTCAAAGAACACTAAATAGAGTATAACGGTCTATTTTTATGCCTTAGGAATGCTCAATTCTAGGCATAGATAAGTTTTTCACGTTTTGTGCAATTTTGAACATAACTTGGTCTATTGGCTTCTTTACCTAATGAAACGTTGTCCAAAAGCTAAACTAGCAAGTTAAGACTTCTAAGAACACTAAATAGAGTATAACGGTCCATTTTGATGCCTTAGGAATGCTCAATTCTAAGCATAGGCAAGTTTTTCACGTTTCGTGCAATTTTGAACTTAACTTGGTCTATTGGCTTCTTTACCTAACGAAACGATGTCCAAAAGCTAAACTAGCAATTTAAGACTTCTAAGAACACTAAATAGAGTATAGCGGTCCATTTTGATGCCTTAGGAATGCTCAATTCTATGCATAGACAAGTTTTTCACGTTTCGTGCAATTTTGAACTTAACTTGGTCTATTGGCTTCTTTACCTAACGAAACGATGTCCAAAAGCTAAACTAACAATTTAAGACTTCTAAGAACACTAAATAGAGTATAACGGTCCATTTTGATGCCTTAGGAATGCTCAATTCTATGCATAGACAAGTTTTTCACGTTTCGTGCAATTTTGAACTTAACTTGGTCTATTGGCTTCTTTACCTAACGAAACGATGTCCAAAAGCTAAACTAGCAAGTTAAGACTTCTAAGAACACTAAATAGAGTATAACGGTCCATTTTGATGCCTTAGGAATGCTCAATTCTAAGCATAGGCAAGTTTTTCACGTTTCGTGCAATTTTGAACTTAACTTGGTCTATTGGCTTCTTTACCTAACGAAACGATGTCCAAAAGCTAAACTAGCAATTTAAGACTTCTAAGAACACTAAATAGAGTATAACGGTCCATTTTGATGCCTTAGGAATGCTCAATTCTATGCATAGACATGTTTTTCACGTTTCGTGCAATTTTGAACTTAACTTGGTCTATTGGCTTCTTTACCTAACGAAACGATGTCCAAAAGCTAAACTAGCAAGTTAAGACTTCAAAGAACACTAAATAGAGTATAACGGTCTATTTTTATGCCTTAGGAATGCTCAATTCTAGGCATAGATAAGTTTTTCACGTTTTGTGCAATTTTGAACTTAACTTGGTCTATTGGCTTCTTTACCTAACGAAACGATGTCCAAAAGCTAAACTAGCAAGTTAAGACTTCTAAGGACACTAAATAGAGTATAACGGTCCATTTTGATGCCTTAGGAATGCTCAATTCTATGCATAGACAAAATTTTCACGTTTCGTGCAATTTTAAACTTAACTTGGTCTATTGGCTTCTTTACCTAACGAAACGTTGTCCAAAAGCTAAACTAGCAAGTTAAGGCTTCTAACAACAGTAAATAGAGTATAACGGTCCATTTTGATGCCTTAGGAATGCTCAATTCTATGCATAGACAAGTTTTTCACGTTTCGTGCAATTTTAAACTTAACTTGGTCTATTGGCTTCTTTACCTAACGAAACGTTGTCCAAAAGCTAAACTAGCAAGTTAAGACTTCTAAGAACACTAAATAGAGTATAACGGTCCATTTTGATGCCTTAGGAATGCTCAATTCTATGCATAGACAACTTTTTCACATGTCGTGCAATTTTGAACTTAACTTGGTCCATTGGCTTCTTTACCTAACGAAACGTTGTCGAAAAGCTCAACTAGCATGTTAAGATTTCAAAGAACACTAAATAGAGTCTAACGGTCTATTTTGATGCCTTAGGAATGCTCAATTCTATGCATAGATAAGTTTTTCACGTTTCGTGCAAATTTGATATTAACTTGGTCTATTGGCTTCTTAACCTAACAAAACGTTGTCCAAAAGCTAAACTAGCAAGTTAAGACTTCTAAGAACACTAAATAGAGTATAACGGTCTATTTTTATGCCTTAGGAATGCTCAATTCTAGGCATAGATAAGTTTTTCACGTTTTGTGCAATTTTGAACTTAACTTGGTCTATTGGCTTCTTTACCTAATGAAACGTTGTCCAAAAGCTAAACGAGCAAGTTAAGACTTCTAAGAACACCAAATAGAGTATAACGGTCCATTTTGATGCCTTAGGAATGCTCAATTCTATGCATAGGCAAGTTTTTCACGTTTCATGCAATTTTGAACTTAACTTGGTCTATTGGCTTCTTTACCTAACGAAACGATGTCCAAAAGCTAAACTAGCAAGTTAAGACTTCTAAGAACACTAAATAGAGTATAACGGTCCATTTTGATGCCTTAGGAATGCTCAATTCTATGCATAGGCAAGTTTTTCACGTTTCGTGCAATTTTGAACTTAACTTGGTCTATTGGCTTCTTTACCTAACGAAACGATGTCCAAAAGCTAAACTAGCAAGTTAAGACTTCTAAGAACACTAAATAGAGTATAACGGTCCATTTTGATGCCTTAGGAATGCTCAATTCTATTCATAGGCAAGTTTTTCACGTTTCGTGCAATTTTGAACTTAACTTGGTCTATTGGCTTCTTTACCTAACAAAACGATGTCCAAAAGCTAAACTAGCAAGTTAAGACTTCAAAGAACACTAACTAGAGTATAACGGTCTATTTTTATGCCTTAGGAATGCTCAATTCTAGGCAGAGATAAGTTTTTCACGTTTTGTGCAATTTTGAACTTAACTTGGTCTATTGGCTTCTTTATTTAACGAAACGATGTCCAAAAGCTAAACTAGCAAGTTAAGACTTCTAAGGACACTAAATAGAGTATAACGGTCCATTTTGATGCCTTAGGAATGCTCAATTCTATGCATGCTCAAGTTTTCCATGTTTCGTGCAATTTAGAACTTAACTTGGTCTATTGGCTTCTTTACCTAACGAAACGATGTCCAAAAGCTAAACTAGCAAGTTAAGACTTCAAAGAACACTAAATAGAGTATAACAGTCTATTTTGATGCCTTAGGAATGCTCAATTCTATGCATAGACAAGTTTTTCACGTTTCGTGCAATTTTGAACTTAACTTGGTCTATTGGCTTCTTTATCTAACGAAACGATGTCCAAAAGCTAAACTAGCAAGTTAAGACTTCTAAAAACAGTAAATAGAGTATAACGGTCCATTTTGATACCTTAGGAATGCTCAATTCTATGCATAGACAAGTTTTTCACGTTTCAGGCAATTTTAAACTTAACTTGGTCTATTGGCTTCTTTACCTAACGAAACGTTGTCCAAAAGCTAAACTAGCAAGTTAAGACTTCTAAGAACACTAAATAGAGTATAACGGTCCATTTTGATGCCTTAGGAATGCTCAATTCTATGCATGCTCAAGTTTTCCATGTTTCGTGCAATTTTGAACTTAACTTGTTCTATTGGCTTCTTTACCTAACGAAACGATGTCCAAAAGCTAAACTAGCAAGTTAAGACTTTAAAGAACACTAAATAGAGTATAACGGTCTATTTTTATGCCTTAGGAATGCTCAATTCTAGGCATAGATAAGTTTTTCACGTTTTGTGCAATTTTCAACTTAACTTGGTCTATTGGCTTCTTTACCTAATGAAACGTTCTCCAAAAGCTAAACTAGCAAGTTAAGACTTCTAAGAACACTAAATAGAGTATAACGGTCCATTTTGATGCCTTAGGAATGCTCAATTCTAAGCATAGGCAAGTTTTTCACGTTTCGTGCAATTTTGAACTTAACTTGGTCTATTGGCTTCTTTACCTAACGAAACGATGTCCAAAAGCTAAACTAGCAATTTAAGACTTCTAAAAACAGTAAATAGAGTATAACGGTCCATTTTGATGCCTTAGGAATGCTCAATTCTATGCATAGACAAGTTTTTCACGTTTCAGGCAATTTTAAACTTAACTTGGTCTATTGGCTTCTTTACCTAACGAAACGTTGTCCAAAAGCTAAACTAGCAAGTTAAGACTTCTAAGAACACTAAATAGAGTATAACGGTCCATTTTGATGCCTTAGGAATGCTCAATTCTAAGCATAGGCAAGTTTTTCACGTTTCGTGCAATTTTGAACTTAACTTGGTCTATTGGCTTCTTTACCTAACGAAACGATGTCCAAAAGCTAAACTAGCAATTTAAGACTTCTAAGAACACTAAATAGAGTATAACGGTCCATTTTGATGCCTTAGGAATGCTCAATTCTATGCATAGACATGTTTTTCACGTTTCGTACAATTTTGAACTTAACTTGGTCTATTGGCTTCTTTACCTAACGAAACGATGTCCAAAAGCTAAACTAGCAAGTTAAGACTTCAAAGAACACTAAATAGAGTATAACGGTCTATTTTTATGCCTTAGGAATGCTCAATTCTAGGCATAGATAAGTTTTTCACGTTTTGTGCAATTTTGAACTTAACTTGGTCTATTGGCTTCTTTACCTAACGAAACGATGTCCAAAAGCTAAACTAGCAAGTTAAGACTTCTAAGGACACTAAATAGAGTATAACGGTCCATTTTGATGCCTTAGGAATGCTCAATTCTATGCATAGACAAAATTTTCACGTTTCGTGGAATTTTAAACTTAACTTGGTCTATTGGCTTCTTTACCTAACGAAACGTTGTCCAAAAGCTAAACTAGCAAGTTAAGGCTTCTAACAACAGTAAATAGAGTATAACGGTCCATTTTGATGCCTTAGGAATGCTCAATTCTATGCATAGACAAGTTTTTCACGTTTCGTGCAATTTTAAACTTAACTTGGTAATAGGCTTCTTTACCTAACGAAACGTTGTCCAAAAGCTAAACTAGCAAGTTAAGACTTCAAAGAACACTAAATAGAGTATAACGGTCCATTTTGATGCCTTAGGAATGCTCAATTCTATGCATAGACAACTTTTTCACATGTCGTGCAATTTTGAACTTAACTTGGTCCATTGGCTTCTTTACCTAACGAAACGTTGTCGAAAAGCTCAACTAGCATGTTAAGATTTCAAAGAACACTAACTAGAGTCTAACGGTCTATTTTGATGCCTTAGGAATGCTCAATTCTATGCATAGATAAGTTTTTCACGTTTCGTGCAAATTTGATATTAACTTGGTCTATTGGCTTCTTAACCTAACAAAACGTTGTCCAAAAGCTAAACTAGCAAGCTAAGACTTCTAAGAACACTAAATAGAGTATAACGGTCTATTTTTATGCCTTAGGAATGCTCAATTCTAGGCATAGATAAGTTTTTCACGTTTTGTGCAATTTTGAACTTAACTTGGTCTATTGGCTTCTTTACCTAATGAAACGTTGTCCAAAAGCTAAACGAGCAAGTTAAGACTTCTAAGAACACTAAATAGAGTATAACGGTCCATTTTGATGCCTTAGGAATGCTCAATTCTATGCATAGGCAAGTTTTTCACGTTTCGTGCAATTTTGAACTTAACTTGGTCTATTGGCTTCTTTACCTAACGAAACGATGTCCAAAAGCTAAACTAGCAAGTTAAGACTTCTAAGAACACTAAATAGAGTATAACGGTCCATTTTGATGCCTTAGGAATGCTCAATTCTATGCATGCTCAAGTTTTCCATGTTTCGTGCAATTTTGAACTTAACTTGGTCTATTGGCTTCTTTACCTAACGAAACGATGTCCAAAAGCTAAACTAGCAAGTTAAGACTTCAAAGAACACTAAATAGAGTATAACGGTCTATTTTTATGCCTTAGGAATGCTCAATTCTAGGCATAGATAAGTTTTTCACGTTTTGTGCAATTTTGAGCTTAACTTGGTCTATTGGCTTCTTTACCTAATGAAACGTTGTCCAAAAGCTAAACAAGCAAGTTAAGACTTCTAAGAACACTAAATAGAGTATAACGGTCCATTTTGATGCCTTAGGAATGCTCAATTGTATGCATGCTCAAGTTTTCCATGTTTCGTGCAATTTTGAACTTAACTTGGTCTATTGGCTTCTTTACCTAACGAAACGATGTCCAAAAGCTAAACTAGCAAGTTAAGACTTCAAAGAACACTAAATATAGTATAACGGTCTATTTTTATGCCTTAGGAATGCTCAATTCTAGGCATAGATAAGTTTTTTCACGTTTTGTGCAATTTTGAACTTAACTTGGTCTATTGGCTTCTTTACCTAATGAAACGTTGTCCAAAAGCTAAACGAGCAAGTTAAGACTTCTAAGAACACTAAATAGAGTATAACGGTCCATTTTGATGCCTTAGGAATGCTCAATTCTATGCATAGGCAAGTTTTTCACGTTTCGTGCAATTTTGAACTTAACTTGGTCTATTGGCTTCTTTACCTAACGAAACGATGTCCAAAAGCTAAACTAGCAATTTAAGACTTCTAAGAACACTAAATAGAGTATAACGGTCCATTTTGATGCCTTAGGAATGCTCAATTCTATGCATAGACAAGTTTTTCACGTTTCGTGCAGTTTTGAACTTAACTTGGTCTATTGGCTTCTTTACCTAACGAAACGATGTCCAAAAGCTAAACTAGCAAGTTAAGACTTCTAAAAACAGTAAATAAAGTATAACGGTCCATTTTGATGCCTTAGGAATGCTCAATTCTATGCATAGACATGTTTTTCACGTTTCGTGCAATTTTGAACTTAACTTGGTCTATTGGCTTCTTTACCTAACGAAACGATGTCCAAAAGCTAAACTAGCAAGTTAAGACTTCAAAGAACACTAAATAGAGTATAACGGTCTATTTTTATGCCTTAGGAATGCTCAATTCTAGGCATAGATAAGTTTTTCACGTTTTGTGCAATGTTGAACTTAACTTGGTCTATTGGCTTCTTTACCTAACGAAACGATGTCCAAAAGCTAAACTAGCAAGTTAAGACTTCTAAGGACACTAAATAGAGTATAACGGTCCATTTTGATGCCTTAGGAATGCTCAATTCTATGCATGCTCAAGTTTTCCATGTTTCGTGCAATTTTGAACTTAACTTGGTCTATTGGCTTCTTTACCTAACGAAACGATGTCCAAAAGCTAAACTAGCAAGTTAAGACTTCAAAGAACACTAAATAGAGTATAACGGTCTATTTTTATACCTTAGGAATGCTCAATTCTAGGCATAGATAAGTTTTTCACGTTTTGTGCAATTTTGAACTTAACTTGGTCTATTGGCTTCTTTACCTAATGAAACGTTGTCCAAAAGCTAAACGAGCAAGTTAAGACTTCTAAGAACACTAAATAGAGTATAACGGTCCATTTTGATGCCTTAGGAATGCTCAATTCTATGCATAGGCAAGTTTTTCACGTTTCGTGCAGTTTTGAACTTAACTTGGTCTATTGGCTTCTTTACCTAACGAAACGATGTCCAAAAGCTAAACTAGCAAGTTAAGACTTCTAAAAACAGTAAATAAAGTATAACGGTCCATTTTGATGCCTTAGGAATGCTCAATTCTATGCATAGACATGTTTTTCACGTTTCGTGCAATTTTGAACTTAACTTGGTCTATTGGCTTCTTTACCTAACGAAACGATGTCCAAAAGCTAAACTAGCAAGTTAAGACTTCAAAGAACACTAAATAGAGTATAACGGTCTATTTTTATGCCTTAGGAATGCTCAATTCTAGGCATAGATAAGTTTTTCACGTTTCGTGCAATTTTGAACTTAACTTGGTCTATTGGCTTCTTTACCTAACGAAACGATGTCCAAAAGCTAAACTAGCAAGTTAAGACTTCTAAGGACACTAAATAGAGTATAACGGTCCATTTTGATGCCTTAGAAATGCTCAATTCTATGCATGCTCAAGTTTTCCATGTTTCGTGCAATTTTGAACTTAACTTGGTCTATTGGCTTCTTTACCTAACGAAACGATGTCCAAAAGCTAAACTAGCAAGTTAAGACTTCTAAGAACACTAAATAGAGTATAACGGTCCATTTTGATGCCTTAGGAATGCTCAATTCTATGCATAGGCAAGTTTTTCACGTTTCGTGCAATTTTGAACTTAACTTGGTCTATTGGCTTCTTTACCTAACGAAACGATGTCCAAAAGCTAAACTAGCAAGTTAAGACTTCTAAGAACACTAAATAGAGTATAACGGTCCATTTTGATGCCTTAGGAATGCTCAATTCTATGCATAGATCAAGTTTTCCATGTTTCGTGCAATTTTGAACTTAACTTGGTCTATTGGCTTCTTTACCCAAAGAAACATGTCCAAAAGCTAAACTAGCAAGTTAAGACTTCAAAGAACACTAAATAGAGTATAATGGTCTATTTTGATGCCTTAGGAATGCTCAATTCTATGCATAGATAAGTTTTTCACGTTTCGTGCAATTTTGAACTTAACTTGGTCTATTGGCTTCTTTACCTAATGAAACGTTGTCCAAAAGCTAAACTAGCAAGTTAAGACTTCTAAGAACACTAAATAGAGTATAACGGTCCATTTTGATGCCTTAGGAATGCTCAATTCTATGCATAGGCAAGTTTTTCACGTTTCGTGCAATTTTGAACTTAACTTGGTCTATTGGCTTCTTTACCTAACGAAACGATGTCCAAAAGCTAAACTAGCAAGTTAAGACTTCTAAGGAACACTAAATAGAGTATAACGGTCCATTTTGATGCCTTAGGAATGCTCAATTCTATGCATAGCTCAAGTTTTCCATGTTTCGTGCAATTTTGAACTTAACTTGGTCTATTGGCTTCTTTACCTAACGAAACGATGTCCAAAAGCTAAACTAGCAAGTTAAGACTTCAAAGAACACTAAATATAGTATAACGGTCTATTTTTATGCCTTAGGAATGCTCAATTCTAGGCATAGATAAGTTTTTCACGTTTTGTGCAATTTTGAACTTAACTTGGTCTATTGGCTTCTTTACCTAATGAAACGTTGTCCAAAAGCTAAACGAGCAAGTTAAGACTTCTAAGAACACTAAATAGAGTATAACGGTCCATTTTGATGCCTTAGGAATGCTCAATTCTATGCATAGGCAAGTTTTTCACGTTTCGTGCAATTTTGAACTTAACTTGGTCTATTGGCTTCTTTACCTAACGAAACGATGTCCAAAAGCTAAACTAGCAAGTTAAGACTTCTAAGAACACTAAATAGAGTATAACGGTCCATTTTGATGCCTTAGGAATGCTCAATTCTATGCATAGACAAGTTTTTCACGTTTCGTGCAAGTTTTGAACTTAACTTGGTCTATTGGCTTCTTTACCTAACGAAACGATGTCCAAAAGCTAAACTAGCAAGTTAAGACTTCTAAGAACACTAAATAGAGTATAACGGTCCATTTTGATGCCTTAGGAATGCTCAATTCTATGCATAGACAATGTTTTTCACGTTTCGTGCAATTTTGAACTTAACTTGGTCTATTGGCTTCTTTACCTAACGAAACGATGTCCAAAAGCTAAACTAGCAAGTTAAGACTTCTAAAGAACACTAAATAGAGTATAACGGTCTATTTTGATGCCTTAGGAATGCTCAATTCTATGCATAGATAAGTTTTTCACGTTTCGTGCAATGTTGAACTTAACTTGGTCTATTGGCTTCTTTACCTAACGAAACGATGTCCAAAAGCTAAACTAGCAAGTTAAGACTTCTAAGAACACTAAATAGAGTATAACGGTCCATTTTGATGCCTTAGGAATGCTCAATTCTATGCATAGCTCAAGTTTTCCATGTTTCGTGCAATTTTGAACTTAACTTGGTCTATTGGCTTCTTTACCTAACGAAACGATGTCCAAAAGCTAAACTAGCAAGTTAAGACTTCTAAAGAACACTAAATAGAGTATAACGGTCTATTTTTATAGCCTTAGGAATGCTCAATTCTATGCATAGATAAGTTTTTCACGTTTCGTGCAATTTTGAACTTAACTTGGTCTATTGGCTTCTTTACCTAACTGAAACGTTGTCCAAAAGCTAAACTAGCAAGTTAAGACTTCTAAGAACACTAAATAGAGTATAACGGTCCATTTTGATGCCTTAGGAATGCTCAATTCTATGCATAGGCAAGTTTTTCACGTTTCGTGCAAGTTTTGAACTTAACTTGGTCTATTGGCTTCTTTACCTAACGAAACGATGTCCAAAAGCTAAACTAGCAAGTTAAGACTTCTAAAAACAGTAAATAGAGTATAACGGTCCATTTTGATGCCTTAGGAATGCTCAATTCTATGCATAGACAATGTTTTTCACGTTTCGTGCAATTTTGAACTTAACTTGGTCTATTGGCTTCTTTACCTAACGAAACGATGTCCAAAAGCTAAACTAGCAAGTTAAGACTTCAAAGAACACTAAATAGAGTATAACGGTCTATTTTGATGCCTTAGGAATGCTCAATTCTAGGCATAGATAAGTTTTTCACGTTTCGTGCAATTTTGAACTTAACTTGGTCTATTGGCTTCTTTACCTAACGAAACGATGTCCAAAAGCTAAACTAGCAAGTTAAGACTTCTAAGGAACACTAAATAGAGTATAACGGTCCATTTTGATGCCTTAGGAATGCTCAATTCTATGCATAGATCAAGTTTTCACTGTTTCGTGCAATTTTGAACTTAACTTGGTCTATTGGCTTCTTTACCTAACGAAACGATGTCCAAAAGCTAAACTAGCAAGTTAAGACTTCTAAAGAACACTAAATAGAGTATAACGGTCCTATTTTGATGCCTTAGGAATGCTCAATTCTATGCATAGATAAGTTTTTCACGTTTCGTGCAATTTTGAACTTAACTTGGTCTATTGGCTTCTTTACCTAACGAAACGATGTCCAAAAGCTAAACTAGCAAGTTAAGACTTCTAAGAACACTAAATAGAGTATAACGGTCTATTTTGATGCCTTAGGAATGCTCAATTCTATGCATAGGACAAGTTTTTCACGTTTCGTGCAAGTTTTGAACTTAACTTGGTCTATTGGCTTCTTTACCTAACGAAACGATGTCCAAAAGCTAAACTAGCAAGTTAAGACTTCTAAGAACACGTAAATAGAGTATAACGGTCCATTTTGATGCCTTAGGAATGCTCAATTCTATGCATAGACATGTTTTTCACGTTTCGTGCAATTTTGAACTTAACTTGGTCTATTGGCTTCTTTACCTAACGAAACGATGTCCAAAAGCTAAACTAGCAAGTTAAGACTTCAAAGAACACTAAATAGAGTATAACGGTCTATTTTTATGCCTTAGGAATGCTCAATTCTAGGCATAGATAAGTTTTTCACGTTTCGTGCAATTTTGAACTTAACTTGGTCTATTGGCTTCTTTACCTAACGAAACGTTGTCCAAAAGCTAAACTAGCAAGTTAAGACTTCAAAGAACACTAAATAGAGTATAACGGTCTATTTTTATGCCTTAGGAATGCTCAATTCTAGGCATAGATAAGTTTTTCACGTTTTGTGCAATTTTGAACTTAACTTGGTCTATTGGCTTCATTACCTAACGAAACGATGTCCAAAAGCTAAACTAGCAATTTAAGACTTCTAAGAACACTAAATAGAGTATAACGGTCCATTTTGATGCCTTAGGAATGCTCAATTCTATGCATAGACAAGTTTTTCACGTTTCGTGCAGTTTTGAACTTAACTTGGTCTATTGGCTTCTTTACCTAACGAAACGATGTCCAAAAGCTAAACTAGCAAGTTAAGACTTCTAAAAACAGTAAATAAAGTATAACGGTCCATTTTGATGCCTTAGGAATGCTCAATTCTATGCATAGACAATGTTTTTCACGTTTTGTGCAATTTTGAACTTAACTTGGTCTATTGGCTTCTTTACCTAACGAAACGATGTCCAAAAGCTAAACTAGCAAGTTAAGACTTCAAAGAACACTAAATAGAGTATAACGGTCTATTTTGATGCCTTAGGAATGCTCAATTCTATGCATAGATAAGTTTTTCACGTTTCGTGCAATTTTGAACTTAACTTGGTCTATTGGCTTCTTTACCTAACGAAACGATGTCCAAAAGCTAAACTAGCAAGTTAAGACTTCTAAGAACACTAAATAGAGTATAACGGTCCATTTTGATGCCTTAGGAATGCTCAATTCTATGCATAGCTCAAGTTTTTCACATGTTTCGTGCAATTTTGAACTTAACTTGGTCTATTGGCTTCTTTACCTAACGAAACGATGTCCAAAAGCTAAACTAGCAAGTTAAGACTTCTAAGGAACACTAAATAGAGTATAACGGTCCATTTTGATGCCTTAGGAATGCTCAATTCTATGCATAGATCAAGTTTTTCCATGTTTCGTGCAATTTTGAACTTAACTTGGTCTATTGGCTTCTTTACCTAACGAAACGATGTCCAAAAGCTAAACTAGCAAGTTAAGACTTCTAAAGAACACTAAATAGAGTATAACGGTCTATTTTGATGCCTTAGGAATGCTCAATTCTATGCATAGATAAGTTTTTCACGTTTCGTGCAATTTTGAACTTAACTTGGTCTATTGGCTTCTTTACCTAACGAAACGATGTCCAAAAGCTAAACTAACAAGTTAAGACTTCTAAGAACACTAAATAGAGTATAACGGTCCTATTTTGATGCCTTAGGAATGCTCAATTCTATGCATAGACAAGTTTTTCACGTTTCGTGCAATTTTGAACTTAACTTGGTCTATTGGCTTCTTTACCTAACGAAACGATGTCCAAAAGCTAAACTAGCAAGTTAAGACTTCTAAGAACACTAAATAGAGTATAACGGTCCATTTTGATGCCTTAGGAATGCTCAATTCTATGCATAGACAAGTTTTTCACGTTTCGTGCAATTTTGAACTTAACTTGGTCTATTGGCTTCTTTACCTAACGAAACGATGTCCAAAAGCTAAACTAGCAAGTTAAGACTTCTAAGAACACTAAATAGAGTATAACGGTCCTATTTTGATGCCTTAGGAATGCTCAATTCTATGCATAGATAAGTTTTTCACGTTTTGTGCAATTTTGAACTTAACTTGGTCTATTGGCTTCTTTACCTAACGAAACGTTGTCCAAAAGCTAAACTAGCAAGTTAAGACTTCTAAGAACACTAAATAGAGTATAACGGTCCATTTTGATGCCTTAGGAATGCTCAATTCTATGCATAGATAAGTTTTTCACGTTTCGTGCAATTTTGAACTTAACTTGGTCTATTGGCTTCTTTACCTACCGAAACGATGTCCAAAAGCTAAACTAGCAAGTTAAGACTTCGAAGAACACTAAATAGAGTATAACGGTCCATTTTGATACCTTAGGAATGCTCAATTCTATGCATAGACAAGTTTTTCACGTTTCGTGCAATTTTGAACTTAACTTGGTCTATTGGCTTCTTTACCTAACGAAACGATGTCCAAAAGCTAAACTAGCAAGTTAAGACTTCTAAAGAACACTAAATAGAGTATAACGGTCCATTTTGATGCCTTAGGAATGCTCAATTCTATGCATAGACAAGTTTTTCACGTTTCGTGCAATTTTGAACTTAACTTGGTCTATTGGCTTCTTTACCTAACGAAACGATGTCCAAAAGCTAAACTAGCAAGTTAAGACTTCTAAGAACACTAAATAGAGTATAACGGTCCTATTTTGATGCCTTAGGAATGCTCAATTCTATGCATAGATAAGTTTTTCACGTTTCGTGCAATTTTGAACTTAACTTGGTCTATTGGCTTCTTTACCTAACGAAACGATGTCCAAAAGCTAAACTAGCAAGTTAAGACTTCTAAGAACACTAAATAGAGTATAACGGTCCATTTTGATGCCTTAGGAATGCTCAATTCTATGCATAGATCAAGTTTTTCCATGTTTCGTGCAATTTTGAACTTAACTTGGTCTATTGGCTTCTTTACCTAACGAAACGATGTCCAAAAGCTAAACTAGCAAGTTAAGACTTCAAAGAACACTAAATAGAGTATAACGGTCTATTTTGATGCCTTAGGAATGCTCAATTCTATGCATAGATAAGTTTTTCACGTTTCGTGCAATTTTGAACTTAACTTGGTCTATTGGCTTCTTTACCTAACTGAAACGTTGTCCAAAAGCTAAACTAGCAAGTTAAGACTTCTAAGAACACTAAATAGAGTATAACGGTCCATTTTGATGCCTTAGGAATGCTCAATTCTATGCATAGGCAAGTTTTTCACGTTTCGTGCAATTTTGAACTTAACTTGGTCTATTGGCTTCTTTACCTAACGAAACGATGTCCAAAAGCTAAACTAGCAAGTTAAGACTTCTAAGAACAGTAAATAGAGTATAACGGTCCATTTTGATGCCTTAGGAATGCTCAATTCTATGCATAGACAAGTTTTTCACGTTTCGTGCAATTTTGAACTTAACTTGGTCTATTGGCTTCTTTACCTAACGAAACGATGTCCAAAAGCTAAACTAGCAAGTTAAGACTTCTAAGAACACTAAATAGAGTATAACGGTCCATTTTGATGCCTTAGGAATGCTCAATTCTATGCATAGACAAGTTTTTCACGTTTCGTGCAATTTTGAACTTAACTTGGTCTATTGGCTTCTTTACCTAACGAAACGATGTCCAAAAGCTAAACTAGCAAGTTAAGACTTCTAAGAACACTAAATAGAGTATAACGGTCCATTTTGATGCCTTAGGAATGCTCAATTCTATGCATAGACTAAGTTTTTCACGTTTCGTGCAATTTTGAACTTAACTTGGTCTATTGGCTTCTTTACCTAACGAAACGTTGTCCAAAAGCTAAACTAGCAAGTTAAGACTTCTAAAGAACACTAAATAGAGTATAACGGTCCTATTTTGATGCCTTAGGAATGCTCAATTCTATGCATAGATAAGTTTTTCACGTTTCGTGCAATTTTGAACTTAACTTGGTCTATTGGCTTCTTTACCTAACGAAACGATGTCCAAAAGCTAAACTAGCAAGTTAAGACTTCTAAGAACACTAAATAGAGTATAACGGTCCATTTTGATGCCTTAGGAATGCTCAATTCTATGCATAGACAAGTTTTTCACGTTTCGTGCAATTTTGAACTTAACTTGGTCTATTGGCTTCTTTACCTAACGAAACGATGTCCAAAAGCTAAACTAGCAAGTTAAGACTTCTAAGAACACTAAATAGAGTATAACGGTCCATTTTGATGCCTTAGGAATGCTCAATTCTATGCATAGACTAAGTTTTTCACGTTTCGTGCAATTTTGAACTTAACTTGGTCTATTGGCTTCTTTACCTAACGAAACGTTGTCCAAAAGCTAAACTAGCAAGTTAAGACTTCTAAGAACACTAAATAGAGTATAACGGTCCATTTTGATGCCTTAGGAATGCTCAATTCTATGCATAGACAAGTTTTTCACGTTTCGTGCAATTTTGAACTTAACTTGGTCTATTGGCTTCTTTACCTAACGAAACGATTGTCCAAAAGCTAAACTAGCAAGTTAAGACTTCTAAGAACACTAAATAGAGTATAACGGTCCATTTTGATGCCTTAGGAATGCTCAATTCTATGCATAGACAAGTTTTTCACGTTTCGTGCAATTTTGAACTTAACTTGGTCTATTGGCTTCTTTACCTAACGAAACGATTGTCCAAAAGCTAAACTAGCAAGTTAAGACTTCTAAGAACACTAAATAGAGTATAACGGTCCATTTTGATGCCTTAGGAATGCTCAATTCTATGCATAGACAAGTTTTTCACGTTTCGTGCAATTTTGAACTTAACTTGGTCTATTGGCTTCTTTACCTAACGAAACGATGTCCAAAAGCTAAACTAGCAAGTTAAGACTTCTAAGAACACTAAATAGAGTATAACGGTCCATTTTGATGCCTTAGGAATGCTCAATTCTATGCATAGACAAGTTTTTCACGTTTCGTGCAATTTTGAACTTAACTTGGTCTATTGGCTTCTTTACCTAACGAAACGATGTCCAAAAGCTAAACTAGCAAGTTAAGACTTCTAAGAACACTAAATAGAGTATAACGGTCCTATTTTGATGCCTTAGGAATGCTCAATTCTATGCATAGATAAGTTTTTCACGTTTCGTGCAATTTTGAACTTAACTTGGTCTATTGGCTTCTTTACCTAACGAAACGTTGTCCAAAAGCTAAACTAGCAAGTTAAGACTTCTAAGAACACTAAATAGAGTATAACGGTCCATTTTGATGCCTTAGGAATGCTCAATTCTATGCATAGACAAGTTTTTCACGTTTCGTGCAATTTTGAACTTAACTTGGTCTATTGGCTTCTTTACCTAACGAAACGATGTCCAAAAGCTAAACTAGCAAGTTAAGACTTCTAAGAACACTAAATAGAGTATAACGGTCCATTTTGATGCCTTAGGAATGCTCAATTCTATGCATAGATCAAGTTTTTCACGTTTCGTGCAATTTTGAACTTAACTTGGTCTATTGGCTTCTTTACCTAACGAAACGATGTCCAAAAGCTAAACTAGCAAGTTAAGACTTCTAAGAACACTAAATAGAGTATAACGGTCCTATTTTGATGCCTTAGGAATGCTCAATTCTATGCATAGATAAGTTTTTCACGTTTCGTGCAATTTTGAACTTAACTTGGTCTATTGGCTTCTTTACCTAACTGAAACGTTGTCCAAAAGCTAAACTAGCAAGTTAAGACTTCTAAGAACACTAAATAGAGTATAACGGTCCATTTTGATGCCTTAGGAATGCTCAATTCTATGCATAGACAAGTTTTTCACGTTTCGTGCAATTTTGAACTTAACTTGGTCTATTGGCTTCTTTACCTAACGAAACGATGTCCAAAAGCTAAACTAGCAAGTTAAGACTTCTAAGAACACTAAATAGAGTATAACGGTCCATTTTGATGCCTTAGGAATGCTCAATTCTATGCATAGACAAGTTTTTCACGTTTCGTGCAATTTTGAACTTAACTTGGTCTATTGGCTTCTTTACCTAACGAAACGATGTCCAAAAGCTAAACTAGCAAGTTAAGACTTCTAAGAACACTAAATAGAGTATAACGGTCCATTTTGATGCCTTAGGAATGCTCAATTCTATGCATAGACAAGTTTTTCACGTTTCGTGCAATTTTGAACTTAACTTGGTCTATTGGCTTCTTTACCTAACGAAACGATGTCCAAAAGCTAAACTAGCAAGTTAAGACTTCTAAGAACACTAAATAGAGTATAACGGTCCATTTTGATGCCTTAGGAATGCTCAATTCTATGCATAGATAAGTTTTTCACGTTTCGTGCAATTTTGAACTTAACTTGGTCTATTGGCTTCTTTACCTAACGAAACGATGTCCAAAAGCTAAACTAGCAAGTTAAGACTTCTAATAACACTAAATAGAGTATAACGGTCCATTTTGATGCCTTAGGAATGCTCAATTCTATGCATAGACAAGTTTTTCACGTTTCGTGCAATTTTAAACTTAACTTGGTCTATTGGCTTCTTTACCTAACGAAACGTTGTCCAAAAGCTAAACTAGCAAGTTAAGACTTCTAAGAACACTAAATAGAGTATAACGGTCCATTTTGATGCCTTAGGAATGCTCAATTCTATGCATAGACAAGTTTTTCACGTTTCGTGCAATTTTGAACTTAACTTGGTCTATTGGCTTCTTTACCTAACGAAACGATTGTCCAAAAGCTAAACTAGCAAGTTAAGACTTCTAAGAACACTAAATAGAGTATAACGGTCCATTTTGATGCCTTAGGAATGCTCAATTCTATGCATAGACAAGTTTTTCACGTTTCGTGCAATTTTGAACTTAACTTGGTCTATTGGCTTCTTTACCTAACGAAACGATGTCCAAAAGCTAAACTAGCAAGTTAAGACTTCTAAGAACACTAAATAGAGTATAACGGTCCATTTTGATGCCTTAGGAATGCTCAATTCTATGCATAGACAAGTTTTTCACGTTTCGTGCAATTTTGAACTTAACTTGGTCTATTGGCTTCTTTACCTAACGAAACGATGTCCAAAAGCTAAACTAGCAAGTTAAGACTTCTAAGAACACTAAATAGAGTATAACGGTCCATTTTGATGCCTTAGGAATGCTCAATTCTATGCATAGACAAGTTTTTCACGTTTCGTGCAATTTTGAACTTAACTTGGTCTATTGGCTTCTTTACCTAACGAAACGATGTCCAAAAGCTAAACTAGCAAGTTAAGACTTCTAAGAACACTAAATAGAGTATAACGGTCCATTTTGATGCCTTAGGAATGCTCAATTCTATGCATAGACAAGTTTTTCACGTTTCGTGCAATTTTGAACTTAACTTGGTCTATTGGCTTCTTTACCTAACGAAACGATGTCCAAAAGCTAAACTAGCAAGTTAAGACTTCTAAGAACACTAAATAGAGTATAACGGTCCTATTTTGATGCCTTAGGAATGCTCAATTCTATGCATAGACAAGTTTTTCACGTTTCGTGCAATTTTGAACTTAACTTGGTCTATTGGCTTCTTTACCTAACGAAACGATTGTCCAAAAGCTAAACTAGCAAGTTAAGACTTCTAAGAACACTAAATAGAGTATAACGGTCCATTTTGATGCCTTAGGAATGCTCAATTCTATGCATAGACAAGTTTTTCACGTTTCGTGCAATTTTGAACTTAACTTGGTCTATTGGCTTCTTTACCTAACGAAACGATGTCCAAAAGCTAAACTAGCAAGTTAAGACTTCTAAGAACACTAAATAGAGTATAACGGTCCATTTTGATGCCTTAGGAATGCTCAATTCTATGCATAGACAAGTTTTTCACGTTTCGTGCAATTTTGAACTTAACTTGGTCTATTGGCTTCTTTACCTAACGAAACGATGTCCAAAAGCTAAACTAGCAAGTTAAGACTTCTAAGAACACTAAATAGAGTATAACGGTCCATTTTGATGCCTTAGGAATGCTCAATTCTATGCATAGATAAGTTTTTCACGTTTCGTGCAATTTTGAACTTAACTTGGTCTATTGGCTTCTTTACCTAACGAAACGATGTCCAAAAGCTAAACTAGCAAGTTAAGACTTCTAAGAACACTAAATAGAGTATAACGGTCCATTTTGATGCCTTAGGAATGCTCAATTCTATGCATAGACAAGTTTTTCACGTTTCGTGCAATTTTGAACTTAACTTGGTCTATTGGCTTCTTTACCTAACGAAACGATGTCCAAAAGCTAAACTAGCAAGTTAAGACTTCTAAGAACACTAAATAGAGTATAACGGTCCATTTTGATGCCTTAGGAATGCTCAATTCTATGCATAGACAAGTTTTTCACGTTTCGTGCAATTTTGAACTTAACTTGGTCTATTGGCTTCTTTACCTAACGAAACGTTGTCCAAAAGCTAAACTAGCAAGTTAAGACTTCTAAGAACACTAAATAGAGTATAACGGTCCATTTTGATGCCTTAGGAATGCTCAATTCTATGCATAGACAAGTTTTTCACGTTTCGTGCAATTTTGAACTTAACTTGGTCTATTGGCTTCTTTACCTAACGAAACGATGTCCAAAAGCTAAACTAGCAAGTTAAGACTTCTAAGAACACTAAATAGAGTATAACGGTCCATTTTGATGCCTTAGGAATGCTCAATTCTATGCATAGACAAGTTTTTCACGTTTCGTGCAATTTTGAACTTAACTTGGTCTATTGGCTTCTTTACCTAACGAAACGATTGTCCAAAAGCTAAACTAGCAAGTTAAGACTTCTAAGAACACTAAATAGAGTATAACGGTCCATTTTGATGCCTTAGGAATGCTCAATTCTATGCATAGACAAGTTTTTCACGTTTCGTGCAATTTTGAACTTAACTTGGTCTATTGGCTTCTTTACCTAACGAAACGATGTCCAAAAGCTAAACTAGCAAGTTAAGACTTCTAAGAACACTAAATAGAGTATAACGGTCCATTTTGATGCCTTAGGAATGCTCAATTCTATGCATAGACAAGTTTTTCACGTTTCGTGCAATTTTGAACTTAACTTGGTCTATTGGCTTCTTTACCTAACGAAACGATGTCCAAAAGCTAAACTAGCAAGTTAAGACTTCTAAAGAACACTAAATAGAGTATAACGGTCCTATTTTGATGCCTTAGGAATGCTCAATTCTATGCATAGACAAGTTTTTCACGTTTCGTGCAATTTTGAACTTAACTTGGTCTATTGGCTTCTTTACCTAACGAAACGATGTCCAAAAGCTAAACTAGCAAGTTAAGACTTCTAAGAACACTAAATAGAGTATAACGGTCCATTTTGATGCCTTAGGAATGCTCAATTCTATGCATAGACAAGTTTTTCACGTTTCGTGCAATTTTGAACTTAACTTGGTCTATTGGCTTCTTTACCTAACGAAACGATGTCCAAAAGCTAAACTAGCAAGTTAAGACTTCTAAGAACACTAAATAGAGTATAACGGTCCATTTTGATGCCTTAGGAATGCTCAATTCTATGCATAGACAAGTTTTTCACGTTTCGTGCAATTTTGAACTTAACTTGGTCTATTGGCTTCTTTACCTAACGAAACGATTGTCCAAAAGCTAAACTAGCAAGTTAAGACTTCTAAGAACACTAAATAGAGTATAACGGTCCTATTTTGATGCCTTAGGAATGCTCAATTCTATGCATAGATAAGTTTTTCACGTTTCGTGCAATTTTGAACTTAACTTGGTCTATTGGCTTCTTTACCTAACGAAACGATGTCCAAAAGCTAAACTAGCAAGTTAAGACTTCTAAGAACACTAAATAGAGTATAACGGTCCATTTTGATGCCTTAGGAATGCTCAATTCTATGCATAGACAAGTTTTTCACGTTTCGTGCAATTTTGAACTTAACTTGGTCTATTGGCTTCTTTACCTAACGAAACGATGTCCAAAAGCTAAACTAGCAAGTTAAGACTTCTAAGAACACTAAATAGAGTATAACGGTCCATTTTGATGCCTTAGGAATGCTCAATTCTATGCATAGACAAGTTTTTCACGTTTCGTGCAATTTTGAACTTAACTTGGTCTATTGGCTTCTTTACCTAACGAAACGATGTCCAAAAGCTAAACTAGCAAGTTAAGACTTCTAAGAACACTAAATAGAGTATAACGGTCCATTTTGATGCCTTAGGAATGCTCAATTCTATGCATAGACAAGTTTTTCACGTTTCGTGCAATTTTGAACTTAACTTGGTCTATTGGCTTCTTTACCTAACGAAACGATGTCCAAAAGCTAAACTAGCAAGTTAAGACTTCTAAGAACACTAAATAGAGTATAACGGTCCATTTTGATGCCTTAGGAATGCTCAATTCTATGCATAGACAAGTTTTTCACGTTTCGTGCAATTTTGAACTTAACTTGGTCTATTGGCTTCTTTACCTAACGAAACGATGTCCAAAAGCTAAACTAGCAAGTTAAGACTTCTAAGAACACTAAATAGAGTATAACGGTCCTATTTTGATGCCTTAGGAATGCTCAATTCTATGCATAGACAAGTTTTTCACGTTTCGTGCAATTTTGAACTTAACTTGGTCTATTGGCTTCTTTACCTAACGAAACGTTGTCCAAAAGCTAAACTAGCAAGTTAAGACTTCTAAGAACACTAAATAGAGTATAACGGTCCATTTTGATGCCTTAGGAATGCTCAATTCTATGCATAGACAAGTTTTTCACGTTTCGTGCAATTTTGAACTTAACTTGGTCTATTGGCTTCTTTACCTAACGAAACGATGTCCAAAAGCTAAACTAGCAAGTTAAGACTTCTAAGAACACTAAATAGAGTATAACGGTCCATTTTGATGCCTTAGGAATGCTCAATTCTATGCATAGACAAGTTTTTCACGTTTCGTGCAATTTTGAACTTAACTTGGTCTATTGGCTTCTTTACCTAACGAAACGATGTCCAAAAGCTAAACTAGCAAGTTAAGACTTCTAAGAACACTAAATAGAGTATAACGGTCCATTTTGATGCCTTAGGAATGCTCAATTCTATGCATAGACAAGTTTTTCACGTTTCGTGCAATTTTGAACTTAACTTGGTCTATTGGCTTCTTTACCTAACGAAACGATGTCCAAAAGCTAAACTAGCAAGTTAAGACTTCTAAGAACACTAAATAGAGTATAACGGTCCATTTTGATGCCTTAGGAATGCTCAATTCTATGCATAGACAAGTTTTTCACGTTTCGTGCAATTTTGAACTTAACTTGGTCTATTGGCTTCTTTACCTAACGAAACGATGTCCAAAAGCTAAACTAGCAAGTTAAGACTTCTAAGAACACTAAATAGAGTATAACGGTCCATTTTGATGCCTTAGGAATGCTCAATTCTATGCATAGACAAGTTTTTCACGTTTCGTGCAATTTTGAACTTAACTTGGTCTATTGGCTTCTTTACCTAACGAAACGATGTCCAAAAGCTAAACTAGCAAGTTAAGACTTCTAAGAACACTAAATAGAGTATAACGGTCCATTTTGATGCCTTAGGAATGCTCAATTCTATGCATAGACAAGTTTTTCACGTTTCGTGCAATTTTGAACTTAACTTGGTCTATTGGCTTCTTTACCTAACGAAACGATGTCCAAAAGCTAAACTAGCAAGTTAAGACTTCTAAGAACACTAAATAGAGTATAACGGTCCTATTTTGATGCCTTAGGAATGCTCAATTCTATGCATAGACAAGTTTTTCACGTTTCGTGCAATTTTGAACTTAACTTGGTCTATTGGCTTCTTTACCTAACGAAACGATGTCCAAAAGCTAAACTAGCAAGTTAAGACTTCTAAGAACACTAAATAGAGTATAACGGTCCATTTTGATGCCTTAGGAATGCTCAATTCTATGCATAGACAAGTTTTTCACGTTTCGTGCAATTTTGAACTTAACTTGGTCTATTGGCTTCTTTACCTAACGAAACGATGTCCAAAAGCTAAACTAGCAAGTTAAGACTTCTAAGAACACTAAATAGAGTATAACGGTCCATTTTGATGCCTTAGGAATGCTCAATTCTATGCATAGACAAGTTTTTCACGTTTCGTGCAATTTTGAACTTAACTTGGTCTATTGGCTTCTTTACCTAACGAAACGATGTCCAAAAGCTAAACTAGCAAGTTAAGACTTCTAAGAACACTAAATAGAGTATAACGGTCCTATTTTGATGCCTTAGGAATGCTCAATTCTATGCATAGATAAGTTTTTCACGTTTCGTGCAATTTTGAACTTAACTTGGTCTATTGGCTTCTTTACCTAACGAAACGATGTCCAAAAGCTAAACTAGCAAGTTAAGACTTCTAAGAACACTAAATAGAGTATAACGGTCCATTTTGATGCCTTAGGAATGCTCAATTCTATGCATAGACAAGTTTTTCACGTTTCGTGCAATTTTGAACTTAACTTGGTCTATTGGCTTCTTTACCTAACGAAACGATGTCCAAAAGCTAAACTAGCAAGTTAAGACTTCTAAGAACACTAAATAGAGTATAACGGTCCATTTTGATGCCTTAGGAATGCTCAATTCTATGCATAGACAAGTTTTTCACGTTTCGTGCAATTTTGAACTTAACTTGGTCTATTGGCTTCTTTACCTAACGAAACGATGTCCAAAAGCTAAACTAGCAAGTTAAGACTTCTAAGAACACTAAATAGAGTATAACGGTCCATTTTGATGCCTTAGGAATGCTCAATTCTATGCATAGACTAAGTTTTTCACGTTTCGTGCAATTTTGAACTTAACTTGGTCTATTGGCTTCTTTACCTAACGAAACGATTGTCCAAAAGCTAAACTAGCAAGTTAAGACTTCTAAGAACACTAAATAGAGTATAACGGTCCATTTTGATGCCTTAGGAATGCTCAATTCTATGCATAGATCAAGTTTTTCACGTTTCGTGCAATTTTGAACTTAACTTGGTCTATTGGCTTCTTTACCTAACGAAACGATGTCCAAAAGCTAAACTAGCAAGTTAAGACTTCTAAGAACACTAAATAGAGTATAACGGTCCATTTTGATGCCTTAGGAATGCTCAATTCTATGCATAGACTAAGTTTTTCACGTTTCGTGCAATTTTGAACTTAACTTGGTCTATTGGCTTCTTTACCTAACGAAACGTTGTCCAAAAGCTAAACTAGCAAGTTAAGACTTCTAAGAACACTAAATAGAGTATAACGGTCCATTTTGATGCCTTAGGAATGCTCAATTCTATGCATAGACAAGTTTTTCACGTTTCGTGCAATTTTGAACTTAACTTGGTCTATTGGCTTCTTTACCTAACGAAACGATTGTCCAAAAGCTAAACTAGCAAGTTAAGACTTCTAAGAACACTAAATAGAGTATAACGGTCCATTTTGATGCCTTAGGAATGCTCAATTCTATGCATAGACAAGTTTTTCACGTTTCGTGCAATTTTGAACTTAACTTGGTCTATTGGCTTCTTTACCTAACGAAACGATGTCCAAAAGCTAAACTAGCAAGTTAAGACTTCTAAGAACACTAAATAGAGTATAACGGTCCATTTTGATGCCTTAGGAATGCTCAATTCTATGCATAGACAAGTTTTTCACGTTTCGTGCAATTTTGAACTTAACTTGGTCTATTGGCTTCTTTACCTAACGAAACGATGTCCAAAAGCTAAACTAGCAAGTTAAGACTTCTAAGAACACTAAATAGAGTATAACGGTCCATTTTGATGCCTTAGGAATGCTCAATTCTATGCATAGACAAGTTTTTCACGTTTCGTGCAATTTTGAACTTAACTTGGTCTATTGGCTTCTTTACCTAACGAAACGATGTCCAAAAGCTAAACTAGCAAGTTAAGACTTCTAAGAACACTAAATAGAGTATAACGGTCCATTTTGATGCCTTAGGAATGCTCAATTCTATGCATAGATAAGTTTTTCACGTTTCGTGCAATTTTGAACTTAACTTGGTCTATTGGCTTCTTTACCTAACGAAACGATGTCCAAAAGCTAAACTAGCAAGTTAAGACTTCTAAGAACACTAAATAGAGTATAACGGTCCATTTTGATGCCTTAGGAATGCTCAATTCTATGCATAGACAAGTTTTTCACGTTTCGTGCAATTTTGAACTTAACTTGGTCTATTGGCTTCTTTACCTAACGAAACGATTGTCCAAAAGCTAAACTAGCAAGTTAAGACTTCTAAGAACACTAAATAGAGTATAACGGTCCATTTTGATGCCTTAGGAATGCTCAATTCTATGCATAGACTAAGTTTTTCACGTTTCGTGCAATTTTGAACTTAACTTGGTCTATTGGCTTCTTTACCTAACGAAACGTTGTCCAAAAGCTAAACTAGCAAGTTAAGACTTCTAAGAACACTAAATAGAGTATAACGGTCCATTTTGATGCCTTAGGAATGCTCAATTCTATGCATAGACAAGTTTTTCACGTTTCGTGCAATTTTGAACTTAACTTGGTCTATTGGCTTCTTTACCTAACGAAACGATGTCCAAAAGCTAAACTAGCAAGTTAAGACTTCTAAGAACACTAAATAGAGTATAACGGTCCATTTTGATGCCTTAGGAATGCTCAATTCTATGCATAGACAAGTTTTTCACGTTTCGTGCAATTTTGAACTTAACTTGGTCTATTGGCTTCTTTACCTAACGAAACGATGTCCAAAAGCTAAACTAGCAAGTTAAGACTTCTAAGAACACTAAATAGAGTATAACGGTCCATTTTGATGCCTTAGGAATGCTCAATTCTATGCATAGACAAGTTTTTCACGTTTCGTGCAATTTTGAACTTAACTTGGTCTATTGGCTTCTTTACCTAACGAAACGATTGTCCAAAAGCTAAACTAGCAAGTTAAGACTTCTAAGAACACTAAATAGAGTATAACGGTCCATTTTGATGCCTTAGGAATGCTCAATTCTATGCATAGACAAGTTTTTCACGTTTCGTGCAATTTTGAACTTAACTTGGTCTATTGGCTTCTTTACCTAACGAAACGATGTCCAAAAGCTAAACTAGCAAGTTAAGACTTCTAAGAACACTAAATAGAGTATAACGGTCCATTTTGATGCCTTAGGAATGCTCAATTCTATGCATAGACAAGTTTTTCACGTTTCGTGCAATTTTGAACTTAACTTGGTCTATTGGCTTCTTTACCTAACGAAACGATGTCCAAAAGCTAAACTAGCAAGTTAAGACTTCTAAGAACACTAAATAGAGTATAACGGTCCATTTTGATGCCTTAGGAATGCTCAATTCTATGCATAGACAAGTTTTTCACGTTTCGTGCAATTTTGAACTTAACTTGGTCTATTGGCTTCTTTACCTAACGAAACGATTGTCCAAAAGCTAAACTAGCAAGTTAAGACTTCTAAGAACACTAAATAGAGTATAACGGTCCATTTTGATGCCTTAGGAATGCTCAATTCTATGCATAGACAAGTTTTTCACGTTTCGTGCAATTTTGAACTTAACTTGGTCTATTGGCTTCTTTACCTAACGAAACGATTGTCCAAAAGCTAAACTAGCAAGTTAAGACTTCTAAGAACACTAAATAGAGTATAACGGTCCTATTTTGATGCCTTAGGAATGCTCAATTCTATGCATAGATAAGTTTTTCACGTTTCGTGCAATTTTGAACTTAACTTGGTCTATTGGCTTCTTTACCTAACGAAACGATGTCCAAAAGCTAAACTAGCAAGTTAAGACTTCTAAGAACACTAAATAGAGTATAACGGTCCATTTTGATGCCTTAGGAATGCTCAATTCTATGCATAGACAAGTTTTTCACGTTTCGTGCAATTTTGAACTTAACTTGGTCTATTGGCTTCTTTACCTAACGAAACGATGTCCAAAAGCTAAACTAGCAAGTTAAGACTTCTAAGAACACTAAATAGAGTATAACGGTCCATTTTGATGCCTTAGGAATGCTCAATTCTATGCATAGATAAGTTTTTCACGTTTCGTGCAATTTTGAACTTAACTTGGTCTATTGGCTTCTTTACCTAACGAAACGATTGTCCAAAAGCTAAACTAGCAAGTTAAGACTTCTAAGAACACTAAATAGAGTATAACGGTCCATTTTGATGCCTTAGGAATGCTCAATTCTATGCATAGACAAGTTTTTCACGTTTCGTGCAATTTTGAACTTAACTTGGTCTATTGGCTTCTTTACCTAACGAAACGATGTCCAAAAGCTAAACTAGCAAGTTAAGACTTCTAAGAACACTAAATAGAGTATAACGGTCCATTTTGATGCCTTAGGAATGCTCAATTCTATGCATAGACTAAGTTTTTCACGTTTCGTGCAATTTTGAACTTAACTTGGTCTATTGGCTTCTTTACCTAACGAAACGTTGTCCAAAAGCTAAACTAGCAAGTTAAGACTTCTAAGAACACTAAATAGAGTATAACGGTCCATTTTGATGCCTTAGGAATGCTCAATTCTATGCATAGACAAGTTTTTCACGTTTCGTGCAATTTTGAACTTAACTTGGTCTATTGGCTTCTTTACCTAACGAAACGATGTCCAAAAGCTAAACTAGCAAGTTAAGACTTCTAAGAACACTAAATAGAGTATAACGGTCCATTTTGATGCCTTAGGAATGCTCAATTCTATGCATAGACAAGTTTTTCACGTTTCGTGCAATTTTGAACTTAACTTGGTCTATTGGCTTCTTTACCTAACGAAACGATGTCCAAAAGCTAAACTAGCAAGTTAAGACTTCTAAGAACACTAAATAGAGTATAACGGTCCTATTTTGATGCCTTAGGAATGCTCAATTCTATGCATAGATAAGTTTTTCACGTTTCGTGCAATTTTGAACTTAACTTGGTCTATTGGCTTCTTTACCTAACGAAACGATGTCCAAAAGCTAAACTAGCAAGTTAAGACTTCTAAGAACACTAAATAGAGTATAACGGTCCATTTTGATGCCTTAGGAATGCTCAATTCTATGCATAGATCAAGTTTTTCACGTTTCGTGCAATTTTGAACTTAACTTGGTCTATTGGCTTCTTTACCTAACGAAACGATGTCCAAAAGCTAAACTAGCAAGTTAAGACTTCTAAGAACACTAAATAGAGTATAACGGTCCTATTTTGATGCCTTAGGAATGCTCAATTCTATGCATAGATAAGTTTTTCACGTTTCGTGCAATTTTGAACTTAACTTGGTCTATTGGCTTCTTTACCTAACGAAACGATGTCCAAAAGCTAAACTAGCAAGTTAAGACTTCTAAGAACACTAAATAGAGTATAACGGTCCATTTTGATGCCTTAGGAATGCTCAATTCTATGCATAGATCAAGTTTTTCACGTTTCGTGCAATTTTGAACTTAACTTGGTCTATTGGCTTCTTTACCTAACGAAACGATGTCCAAAAGCTAAACTAGCAAGTTAAGACTTCTAAGAACACTAAATAGAGTATAACGGTCCTATTTTGATGCCTTAGGAATGCTCAATTCTATGCATAGATAAGTTTTTCACGTTTCGTGCAATTTTGAACTTAACTTGGTCTATTGGCTTCTTTACCTAACTGAAACGTTGTCCAAAAGCTAAACTAGCAAGTTAAGACTTCTAAGAACACTAAATAGAGTATAACGGTCCATTTTGATGCCTTAGGAATGCTCAATTCTATGCATAGACAAGTTTTTCACGTTTCGTGCAATTTTGAACTTAACTTGGTCTATTGGCTTCTTTACCTAACGAAACGTTGTCCAAAAGCTAAACTAGCAAGTTAAGACTTCTAAGAACACTAAATAGAGTATAACGGTCCATTTTGATGCCTTAGGAATGCTCAATTCTATGCATAGATCAAGTTTTTCACGTTTCGTGCAATTTTGAACTTAACTTGGTCTATTGGCTTCTTTACCTAACGAAACGATGTCCAAAAGCTAAACTAGCAAGTTAAGACTTCTAAGAACACTAAATAGAGTATAACGGTCCATTTTGATGCCTTAGGAATGCTCAATTCTATGCATAGACAAGTTTTTCACGTTTCGTGCAATTTTGAACTTAACTTGGTCTATTGGCTTCTTTACCTAACGAAACGATGTCCAAAAGCTAAACTAGCAAGTTAAGACTTCTAAGAACACTAAATAGAGTATAACGGTCCATTTTGATGCCTTAGGAATGCTCAATTCTATGCATAGACAAGTTTTTCACGTTTCGTGCAATTTTGAACTTAACTTGGTCTATTGGCTTCTTTACCTAACGAAACGATGTCCAAAAGCTAAACTAGCAAGTTAAGACTTCTAAGAACACTAAATAGAGTATAACGGTCCATTTTGATGCCTTAGGAATGCTCAATTCTATGCATAGACAAGTTTTTCACGTTTCGTGCAATTTTGAACTTAACTTGGTCTATTGGCTTCTTTACCTAACGAAACGTTGTCCAAAAGCTAAACTAGCAAGTTAAGACTTCTAAGAACACTAAATAGAGTATAACGGTCCATTTTGATGCCTTAGGAATGCTCAATTCTATGCATAGACAAGTTTTTCACGTTTCGTGCAATTTTGAACTTAACTTGGTCTATTGGCTTCTTTACCTAACGAAACGTTGTCCAAAAGCTAAACTAGCAAGTTAAGACTTCTAAGAACACTAAATAGAGTATAACGGTCCATTTTGATGCCTTAGGAATGCTCAATTCTATGCATAGACAAGTTTTTCACGTTTCGTGCAATTTTGAACTTAACTTGGTCTATTGGCTTCTTTACCTAACGAAACGATGTCCAAAAGCTAAACTAGCAAGTTAAGACTTCTAAGAACACTAAATAGAGTATAACGGTCCATTTTGATGCCTTAGGAATGCTCAATTCTATGCATAGACAAGTTTTTCACGTTTCGTGCAATTTTGAACTTAACTTGGTCTATTGGCTTCTTTACCTAACGAAACGTTGTCCAAAAGCTAAACTAGCAAGTTAAGACTTCTAAGAACACTAAATAGAGTATAACGGTCCATTTTGATGCCTTAGGAATGCTCAATTCTATGCATAGATCAAGTTTTTCACGTTTCGTGCAATTTTGAACTTAACTTGGTCTATTGGCTTCTTTACCTAACGAAACGATGTCCAAAAGCTAAACTAGCAAGTTAAGACTTCTAAGAACACTAAATAGAGTATAACGGTCCTATTTTGATGCCTTAGGAATGCTCAATTCTATGCATAGATAAGTTTTTCACGTTTCGTGCAATTTTGAACTTAACTTGGTCTATTGGCTTCTTTACCTAACGAAACGATGTCCAAAAGCTAAACTAGCAAGTTAAGACTTCTAAGAACACTAAATAGAGTATAACGGTCCATTTTGATGCCTTAGGAATGCTCAATTCTATGCATAGATCAAGTTTTTCACGTTTCGTGCAATTTTGAACTTAACTTGGTCTATTGGCTTCTTTACGTAACGAAACGATGTCCAAAAGCTAAACTAGCAAGTTAAGACTTCAAAGAACACTAAATAGAGTATAACGGTCTATTTTGATGCCTTAGGAATGCTCAATTCTATGCATAGATAAGTTTTTCACGTTTCGTGCAATTTTGAACTTAACTTGGTCTATTGGCTTCTTTACCTAACTGAAACGTTGTCCAAAAGCTAAACTAGCAAGTTAAGACTTCTAAGAACACTAAATAGAGTATAACGGTCCATTTTGATGCCTTAGGAATGCTCAATTCTATGCATAGACAAGTTTTTCACGTTTCGTGCAATTTTGAACTTAACTTGGTCTATTGGCTTCTTTACCTAACGAAACGTTGTCCAAAAGCTAAACTAGCAAGTTAAGACTTCTAAGAACACTAAATAGAGTATAACGGTCCATTTTGATGCCTTAGGAATGCTCAATTCTATGCATAGATCAAGTTTTTCACTGTTTCGTGCAATTTTGAACTTAACTTGGTCTATTGGCTTCTTTACCTAACGAAACGATGTCCAAAAGCTAAACTAGCAAGTTAAGACTTCTAAGAACACTAAATAGAGTATAACGGTCCATTTTGATGCCTTAGGAATGCTCAATTCTATGCATAGACAAGTTTTTCACGTTTCGTGCAATTTTGAACTTAACTTGGTCTATTGGCTTCTTTACCTAACGAAACGATGTCCAAAAGCTAAACTAGCAAGTTAAGACTTCTAAGAACACTAAATAGAGTATAACGGTCCATTTTGATGCCTTAGGAATGCTCAATTCTATGCATAGACAAGTTTTTCACGTTTCGTGCAATTTTGAACTTAACTTGGTCTATTGGCTTCTTTACCTAACGAAACGATGTCCAAAAGCTAAACTAGCAAGTTAAGACTTCTAAGAACACTAAATAGAGTATAACGGTCCATTTTGATGCCTTAGGAATGCTCAATTCTATGCATAGACAAGTTTTTCACGTTTCGTGCAATTTTG
Organism: Tripterygium wilfordii; assembly: GCF_013401445.1. Lineage (NCBI taxonomy): Eukaryota > Viridiplantae > Streptophyta > Magnoliopsida > Celastrales > Celastraceae > Tripterygium > Tripterygium wilfordii. The sequence continues at coordinate 100,541 of NW_024056357.1, read as the reverse complement.
AACTTAACTTGGTCTATTGGCTTCTTTACCTAACGAAACGTTGTCCAAAAGCTAAACTAGCAAGTTAAGACTTCTAAGAACACTAAATAGAGTATAACGGTCCATTTTGATGCCTTAGGAATGCTCAATTCTATGCATAGACAAGTTTTTCACAGTTTCGTGCAATTTTGAACTTAACTTGGTCTATTGGCTTCTTTACCTAACGAAACGTTGTCCAAAAGCTAAACTAGCAAGTTAAGACTTCTAAGAACACTAAATAGAGTATAACGGTCCATTTTGATGCCTTAGGAATGCTCAATTCTATGCATAGACTAAGTTTTTCACGTTTCGTGCAATTTTGAACTTAACTTGGTCTATTGGCTTCTTTACCTAACGAAACGTTGTCCAAAAGCTAAACTAGCAAGTTAAGACTTCTAAGAACACTAAATAGAGTATAACGGTCTATTTTGATGCCTTAGGAATGCTCAATTCTATGCATAGATAAGTTTTTCACGTTTCGTGCAATTTTGAACTTAACTTGGTCTATTGGCTTCTTTACCTAACGAAACGTTGTCCAAAAGCTAAACTAGCAAGTTAAGACTTCTAAGAACACTAAATAGAGTATAACGGTCCATTTTGATGCCTTAGGAATGCTCAATTCTATGCATAGACAAGTTTTTCACGTTTCGTGCAATTTTGAACTTAACTTGGTCTATTGGCTTCTTTACCTAACGAAACGATGTCCAAAAGCTAAACTAGCAAGTTAAGACTTCTAAGAACACTAAATAGAGTATAACGGTCCATTTTGATGCCTTAGGAATGCTCAATTCTATGCATAGACAAGTTTTTCACGTTTCGTGCAATTTTGAACTTAACTTGGTCTATTGGCTTCTTTACCTAACGAAACGATGTCCAAAAGCTAAACTAGCAAGTTAAGACTTCTAAGAACACTAAATAGAGTATAACGGTCCATTTTGATGCCTTAGGAATGCTCAATTCTATGCATAGACAAGTTTTTCACGTTTCGTGCAATTTTGAACTTAACTTGGTCTATTGGCTTCTTTACCTAACGAAACGTTGTCCAAAAGCTAAACTAGCAAGTTAAGACTTCTAAGAACACTAAATAGAGTATAACGGTCCATTTTGATGCCTTAGGAATGCTCAATTCTATGCATAGATCAAGTTTTTCACGTTTCGTGCAATTTTGAACTTAACTTGGTCTATTGGCTTCTTTACCTAACGAAACGATTGTCCAAAAGCTAAACTAGCAAGTTAAGACTTCTAAGAACACTAAATAGAGTATAACGGTCCTATTTTGATGCCTTAGGAATGCTCAATTCTATGCATAGATAAGTTTTTCACGTTTCGTGCAATTTTGAACTTAACTTGGTCTATTGGCTTCTTTACCTAACTGAAACGTTGTCCAAAAGCTAAACTAGCAAGTTAAGACTTCTAAGAACACTAAATAGAGTATAACGGTCCATTTTGATGCCTTAGGAATGCTCAATTCTATGCATAGGACAAGTTTTTCACGTTTCGTGCAATTTTGAACTTAACTTGGTCTATTGGCTTCTTTACCTAACGAAACGATGTCCAAAAGCTAAACTAGCAAGTTAAGACTTCTAAGAACACTAAATAGAGTATAACGGTCCTATTTTGATGCCTTAGGAATGCTCAATTCTATGCATAGACAAGTTTTTCACGTTTCGTGCAATTTTGAACTTAACTTGGTCTATTGGCTTCTTTACCTAACGAAACGTTGTCCAAAAGCTAAACTAGCAAGTTAAGACTTCTAAGAACACTAAATAGAGTATAACGGTCCATTTTGATGCCTTAGGAATGCTCAATTCTATGCATAGACAAGTTTTTCACGTTTCGTGCAATTTTGAACTTAACTTGGTCTATTGGCTTCTTTACCTAACGAAACGATGTCCAAAAGCTAAACTAGCAAGTTAAGACTTCTAAGAACACTAAATAGAGTATAACGGTCCATTTTGATGCCTTAGGAATGCTCAATTCTATGCATAGCTCAAGTTTTTCCATGTTTCGTGCAATTTTAGAACTTAACTTGGTCTATTGGCTTCTTTACCTAACGAAACGATGTCCAAAAGCTAAACTAGCAAGTTAAGACTTCTAAGAACACTAAATAGAGTATAACGGTCCTATTTTTATGCCTTAGGAATGCTCAATTCTATGCATAGATAAGTTTTTCACGTTTCGTGCAATTTTGAACTTAACTTGGTCTATTGGCTTCTTTACCTAACTGAAACGTTGTCCAAAAGCTAAACTAGCAAGTTAAGACTTCTAAGAACACTAAATAGAGTATAACGGTCCATTTTGATGCCTTAGGAATGCTCAATTCTATGCATAGACAAGTTTTTCACGTTTCGTGCAATTTTGAACTTAACTTGGTCTATTGGCTTCTTTACCTAACGAAACGATGTCCAAAAGCTAAACTAGCAAGTTAAGACTTCTAAGAACACTAAATAGAGTATAACGGTCCATTTTGATGCCTTAGGAATGCTCAATTCTATGCATAGACAAGTTTTTCACGTTTCGTGCAATTTTGAACTTAACTTGGTCTATTGGCTTCTTTACCTAACGAAACGTTGTCCAAAAGCTAAACTAGCAAGTTAAGACTTCTAAGAACACTAAATAGAGTATAACGGTCCATTTTGATGCCTTAGGAATGCTCAATTCTATGCATAGATCAAGTTTTTCACGTTTCGTGCAATTTAGAACTTAACTTGGTCTATTGGCTTCTTTACCTAACGAAACGATGTCCAAAAGCTAAACTAGCAAGTTAAGACTTCTAAGAACACTAAATAGAGTATAACGGTCCTATTTTGATGCCTTAGGAATGCTCAATTCTATGCATAGATAAGTTTTTCACGTTTCGTGCAATTTTGAACTTAACTTGGTCTATTGGCTTCTTTACCTAACTGAAACGTTGTCCAAAAGCTAAACTAGCAAGTTAAGACTTCTAAGAACACTAAATAGAGTATAACGGTCCATTTTGATGCCTTAGGAATGCTCAATTCTATGCATAGATAAGTTTTTCACGTTTCGTGCAATTTTGAACTTAACTTGGTCTATTGGCTTCTTTACCTAACGAAACGTTGTCCAAAAGCTAAACTAGCAAGTTAAGACTTCTAAGAACACTAAATAGAGTATAACGGTCCTATTTTGATGCCTTAGGAATGCTCAATTCTATGCATAGACTAAGTTTTTCACGTTTCGTGCAATTTTGAACTTAACTTGGTCTATTGGCTTCTTTACCTAACTGAAACGTTGTCCAAAAGCTAAACTAGCAAGTTAAGACTTCTAAGAACACTAAATAGAGTATAACGGTCCATTTTGATGCCTTAGGAATGCTCAATTCTATGCATAGACAAGTTTTTCACGTTTCGTGCAATTTTGAACTTAACTTGGTCTATTGGCTTCTTTACCTAACGAAACGATGTCCAAAAGCTAAACTAGCAAGTTAAGACTTCTAAGAACACTAAATAGAGTATAACGGTCCATTTTGATGCCTTAGGAATGCTCAATTCTATGCATAGATCAAGTTTTTCACGTTTCGTGCAATTTTAGAACTTAACTTGGTCTATTGGCTTCTTTACCTAACGAAACGATGTCCAAAAGCTAAACTAGCAAGTTAAGACTTCTAAGAACACTAAATAGAGTATAACGGTCTATTTTGATGCCTTAGGAATGCTCAATTCTATGCATAGATAAGTTTTTCACGTTTCGTGCAATTTTGAACTTAACTTGGTCTATTGGCTTCTTTACCTAACTGAAACGTTGTCCAAAAGCTAAACTAGCAAGTTAAGACTTCTAAGAACACTAAATAGAGTATAACGGTCCATTTTGATGCCTTAGGAATGCTCAATTCTATGCATAGACAAGTTTTTCACGTTTCGTGCAATTTTGAACTTAACTTGGTCTATTGGCTTCTTTACCTAACGAAACGATGTCCAAAAGCTAAACTAGCAAGTTAAGACTTCTAAGAACACTAAATAGAGTATAACGGTCCATTTTGATGCCTTAGGAATGCTCAATTCTATGCATAGACAAGTTTTTCACGTTTCGTGCAATTTTGAACTTAACTTGGTCTATTGGCTTCTTTACCTAACGAAACGATGTCCAAAAGCTAAACTAGCAAGTTAAGACTTCTAAGAACACTAAATAGAGTATAACGGTCCATTTTGATGCCTTAGGAATGCTCAATTCTATGCATAGACAAGTTTTTCACGTTTCAGTGCAATTTTGAACTTAACTTGGTCTATTGGCTTCTTTACCTAACGAAACGTTGTCCAAAAGCTAAACTAGCAAGTTAAGACTTCTAAAGAACACTAAATAGAGTATAACGGTCCATTTTGATGCCTTAGGAATGCTCAATTCTATGCATAGATCAAGTTTTTCCATGTTTCGTGCAATTTAGAACTTAACTTGGTCTATTGGCTTCTTTACCTAACGAAACGATGATCCAAAAGCTAAACTAGCAAGTTAAGACTTCTAAGAACACTAAATAGAGTATAACAGGTCTATTTTTATGCCTTAGGAATGCTCAATTCTATGCATAGATAAGTTTTTCACGTTTTCGTGCAATTTTGAACTTAACTTGGTCTATTGGCTTCTTTACCTAACTGAAACGTTGTCCAAAAGCTAAACTAGCAAGTTAAGACTTCTAAGAACACTAAATAGAGTATAACGGTCCATTTTGATGCCTTAGGAATGCTCAATTCTATGCATAGATAAGTTTTTCACGTTTCGTGCAATTTTGAACTTAACTTGGTCTATTGGCTTCTTTACCTAACGAAACGTTGTCCAAAAGCTAAACTAGCAAGTTAAGACTTCTAAGAACACTAAATAGAGTATAACGGTCTATTTTGATGCCTTAGGAATGCTCAATTCTATGCATAGATAAGTTTTTCACGTTTCGTGCAATTTTGAACTTAACTTGGTCTATTGGCTTCTTTACCTAACTGAAACGTTGTCCAAAAGCTAAACTAGCAAGTTAAGACTTCTAAGAACACTAAATAGAGTATAACGGTCCATTTTGATGCCTTAGGAATGCTCAATTCTATGCATAGGACAAGTTTTTCACGTTTCGTGCAATTTTGAACTTAACTTGGTCTATTGGCTTCTTTACCTAACGAAACGATGTCCAAAAGCTAAACTAGCAAGTTAAGACTTCTAAGAACACTAAATAGAGTATAACGGTCCATTTTGATGCCTTAGGAATGCTCAATTCTATGCATAGATAAGTTTTTCACATTTCGTGCAATTTTGAACTTAACTTGGTCCTATTGGCTTCTTTACCTAACGAAACGTTGTCCGAAAAGCTAAACTAGCAATGTTAAGACTTCTAAGAACACTAAATAGAGTATAACGGTCCTATTTTGATGCCTTAGGAATGCTCAATTCTATGCATAGATAAGTTTTTCACGTTTCGTGCAATTTTGAACTTAACTTGGTCTATTGGCTTCTTTACCTAACGAAACGTTGTCCAAAAGCTAAACTAGCAAGTTAAGACTTCTAAGAACACTAAATAGAGTATAACGGTCCTATTTTGATGCCTTAGGAATGCTCAATTCTATGCATAGATAAGTTTTTCACGTTTCGTGCAATTTTGAACTTAACTTGGTCTATTGGCTTCTTTACCTAACGAAACGATGTCCAAAAGCTAAACTAGCAAGTTAAGACTTCTAAGAACACTAAATAGAGTATAACGGTCCATTTTGATGCCTTAGGAATGCTCAATTCTATGCATAGACAAGTTTTTCACGTTTCGTGCAATTTTTAACTTAACTTGGTCTATTGGCTTCTTTACCTAACGAAACGATGTCCAAAAGCTAAACTAGCAAGTTAAGACTTCTAAGAACACTAAATAGAGTATAACGGTCCATTTTGATGCCTTAGGAATGCTCAATTCTATGCATAGACAAGTTTTTCACGTTTCGTGCAATTTTGAACTTAACTTGGTCTATTGGCTTCTTTACCTAACGAAACGATGTCCAAAAGCTAAACTAGCAAGTTAAGACTTCTAAGAACACTAAATAGAGTATAACGGTCCATTTTGATGCCTTAGGAATGCTCAATTCTATGCATAGACAAGTTTTTCACGTTTCGTGCAATTTTGAACTTAACTTGGTCTATTGGCTTCTTTACCTAACGAAACGTTGTCCAAAAGCTAAACTAGCAAGTTAAGACTTCTAAGAACACTAAATAGAGTATAACGGTCCTATTTTGATGCCTTAGGAATGCTCAATTCTATGCATAGATCAAGTTTTTCACTGTTTCGTGCAATTTTGAACTTAACTTGGTCTATTGGCTTCTTTACCTAACGAAACGATGTCCAAAAGCTAAACTAGCAAGTTAAGACTTCAAAGAACACTAAATAGAGTATAACGGTCCATTTTGATGCCTTAGGAATGCTCAATTCTATGCATAGATAAGTTTTTCACGTTTCGTGCAATTTTGAACTTAACTTGGTCTATTGGATTCTTTACCTAATGAAACGTTGTCCAAAAGCTAAACGAGCAAGTTAAGACTTCTAAGAACACTAAATACAGTATAACGGTCCATTTTGATGCCTTAGGATTGCTCAATTCTATGCATAGACAAGTTTTTCACGTTTCGTGCAATTTTGAACTTAACATGGTCTATTGGCTTTTTTACCTGACGAAACGATGTCCAAAAGCTAAACTAGCAAGTTAACACTTCTAAGAATACTAAATAGAGTATAACGTTCAATTTTGATGCGCTAGGAATGCTCAATTCTATGCATAGACAAGTTTTTCACGTTTCGTGCAATTTTGAACCTAACTTGGTCTATTGGCTTCTTTACCTAATGAAACGTTGTCCAAAAGTTAAACTAGCAAGTTAAGACTTCTAAGAACATTAAATAGAGTGTAACGGTCTATTGTGATGCCTTAGGAATGCTCAATTCTACGCATGCTCAAGTTTTCCATGCTTCGTGCAATTTTGAACTTAACTTGGTCTATTGGCTTCTTTACCTAACGAAACTATGTCCAAAAGCTAAACTAGCAAGTTAAGACTTTAAAGAACACTAAATAGAGTATAACGGTCTATTTTTATGCCTTAGGAATGCTCAATTCTAGGCATAGATAAGTTTTTCACGTTTCGTGCAATATTGAACTTAACTTGGTCTATTGGCTTCTTTACCTAATGAAACGTTGTCCAAAAGCTAAACGAGCAAGTTAAGACTTCTAAGAACACTAAATAGAGTATAACGGTCCATTTTGATGCCTTAGGAATGCTCAATTCTATGCATAGACAAGTTTTTCAAATTTCGTGCAATTTTGAACTTAACTATGGTCTATTGGCTTCTTTACCTAACGAAACGTTGTCCAAAAGCTAAACTAGCAAGTTAAGACTTCAAAGAAAACTAAATAGAGTATAACGGTCTATTTTGATGCCTTAGGAATGCTCAATTCTAGGCATAGATAAGTTTTACACGTTTCGTGCAATTTTGAACTTAACTTGGTCTATTGGCTTCTTTACCTAATGCAACGTTGTCCAAAAGCTAAACTAGCAAGTTAAGACTTCTAAGAACACTAAATAGAGTATAACGGTCCATTTTGATGCCTTAAGAATGCTCAATTCTATGCATAGACAAGTTTTTCACGTTTCGTGCAATTTTGAACTTAACTTGGTCTATTGGCTTCTTTACCTAACGAAACGATGTCCAAAAGCTAAACTAGCAATTTAAGACTTCTAAGAACACTAAATAGAGTATAACGGTCCATTTTGATGCCTTAGGAATGCTCAATTCTATGCATAGACAAGTTTTTCACGTTTCGTGCAATTTTGAACTTAACTTGGTCTATTGGCTTCTTTACCTAACGAAACGATGTCCAAAAGCTAAACTAGCAAGTTAAGACTTCTAAAAACAGTAAATAAGTATAACGGTCCATTTTGATGCCTTAGGAATGCTCAATTCTATGCATAGACAAGTTTTTCACGTTTCGTGCAATTTTGAACTAAACTTGGTCTATTGGCTTCCTTACCTAACGAAACGATGTCCAAAAGCTAAACTAGCAACTTAAGACTTCTAAAGAACACTAAATAGAGTATAACGGTCCTATTTTGATGTCCTTAGGAATGCTCAATTCTATGCATAGATAAGTTTTTCACGTTTTCGTGCAATTTTGAACTTAACTTGGTCTATTGGCTTCTTTACCTAACGAAACGATGTCCAAAAGCTAAACTAGCAAGTTAAGACTTCTAAGAACACTAAATAGAGTATAACGGTCCATTTTGATGCCTTAGGAATGCTCGAATTCTATGCATAGCTCAAGTTTTCCATGTTTCGTGCAATTTTGAACTTAACTTGGTCTATTGGCTTCTTTACCTAACGAAACGATGTCCAAAAGCTAAACTAGCAAGTTAAGACTTCTAAAGAACACTAAATAGAGTATAACGGTCTATTTTTATGCCTTAGGAATGCTCAATTCTATGCATAGATAAGTTTTTCACGTTTTGTGCAATTTTGAACTTAACTTGGTCTATTGGCTTCTTTACCTAACGAAACGATGTCCAAAAGCTAAACTAGCAAGTTAAGACTTCTAAGGACACTAAATAGAGTATAACGGTCCATTTTGATGCCTTAGGAAGGCTCAATTCTATGCATGCTCAAGTTTTCCATGTTTCGTGCAATTTTGAACTTAACTTGGTCTATTGGCTTCTTTACCTAACGAAACGATGTCCAAAAGCTAAACTAGCAAGTTAAGACTTCAAAGAACACTAAATAGAGTATAACGGTCTATTTTTATGCCTTAGGAATGCTCAATTCTAGGCATAGATAAGTTTTTCACGTTTTGTGCAATTTTGAACTTAACTTGGTCTATTGGCTTCTTTACCTAACGAAACGATGTCCAAAAGCTAAACTAGCAAGTTAAGACTTCAAAGAACACTAAATAGAGTATAACGGTCTATTTTTATGCCTTAGTAATGCTCAATTCTAGGCATAGATAAGTTTTTCACGTTTTGTGCAATTTTGAACTTAACTTGGTCTATTGGCTTCTTTACCTAACGAAACGATGTCCAAAAGCTAAACTAGCAAGTTAAGACTTCTAAGGACACTAAATAGAGTATAACGGTCCATTTTGATGCCTTAGGAATGCTCAATTCTATGCATGCTCAAATTTTCCATGTTTCGTGCAATTTTGAACTTAACTTGGTCTATTGGCTTCTTTACCTAACGAAACGATGTCCAAAAGCTAAACTAGCAAGTTAAGACTTCAAAGAACACTAAATAGAGTATAACGGTCTATTTTTATGCCTTAGGAATGCTCAATTCTAGGCATAGATAAGTTTTTCACGTTTTGTGCAATTTTGAACTTAACTTGGTCTATTGGCTTCTTTACCTAACGAAACGATGTCCAAAAGCTAAACTAGCAAGTTAAGACTTCTAAGGACACTAAATAGAGTATAACGGTCCATTTTGATGCCTTAGGAATGCTCAATTCTATGCATGCTCAAGTTTTCCATGTTTCGTGCAATTTTGAACTTAACTTGGTCTATTGGCTTCTTTACCTAACGAAACGATGTCCAAAAGCTAAACTAGCAAGTTAAGACTTCAAAGAACACTAAATAGAGTATAACGGTCTATTTTTATGCCTTAGGAATGCTCAATTCTAGGCATAGATAAGTTTTTCACGTTTTGTGCAATTTTGAACTTAACTTGGTCTATTGGCTTCTTTACCTAATGAAACGTTGTCCAAAAGCTAAACGAGCAAGTTAAGACTTCTAAGAACACTAAATAGAGTATAACGGTCCATTTTGATGCCTTAGGAATGCTCAATTCTATGCATAGGCAAGTTTTTCACGTTTCGTGCAATTTTTAACTTAACTTGGTCTATTGGCTTCTTTACCTAACGAAACGTTGTCCAAAAGCTAAACTAGCAAGTTAAGACTTCTAACAACAGTAAATAGAGTATAACGGTCTATTTTGATGCCTTAGGAATGCTCAATGCTATGCATAGACAACTTTTTCACGTTTCGGGCAATTTTGAACTTAACTTGGTCTATTGGCTTCTTTACCTAACGAAACGATGTCCAAAAGCTAAACTAGCAAGTTAAGACTTCAGAGAACACTAAATAGAGTATAACGGTCCATTTTGATGCCTTAGGAATGCTCAATTCTATGCATAGACAAGTTTTTCACGTTTCGTGCAGGAATGCTCAATTCTAGGCATAGATAAGTTTTTCACGTTTTGTGCAATTTTGAACTTAACTTGGTCTATTGGATTCTTTACCTAACGAAACGATGTCCAAAAGCTAAACTAGCAAGTTAAGACTTCTAAGAACACTAAATAGAGTATAACGGTCCATTTTGATGCCTTAGGAATGCTCAATTCTATGCATAGACAAGTTTTTCACGTTTCGTGCAATTTTTAACTTAACTTGGTCTATTGGCTTCTTTACCTAACGAAACGATGTCAAAAAGCTAAACTAGCAAGTTAAGACTTCTAAGAACACTAAATAGAGTATAACGGTCCATTTTGATGCCTTAGGAATGCTCAATTCTATGCATAGAAAACTTTTTCACATGTCGTGCAATTTTGAACTTAACTTGGTCCATTGGCTTCTTTACCTAACGAAACGTTGTCGAAAAGCTCAACTAGCATGTTAAGATTTCAAAGAACACTAAATAGAGTATAACGGTCTATTTTGATGCCTTAGGAATGCTCAATTCTACGCATAGATAAGTTTTTCACGTTTCGTGCAAATTTGAACTTAACTTGGTCTATTGGCTTCTTTACCTAACGAAACGATCTCCAAAAGCTAAACTAGCAAGTTAAGACTTCTAAGAACACTAAATAGAGTATAACGGTCCATTTTGAAGCCTTAAGAATGCTAAATTCTATGCATAGACAAGTTTTTCACGTTTCGTGCAATTTTGAACTTAACTTGGTCTATTGGCTTCTTTACCTAACGAAACGATGTCCAAAAGCTAAACTAGCAAGTTAAGACATCTAAGAACAGTAAATAGAGTATAACGGACCATTTTGATGCCTTAGGAATGCTCAATTCTATGCATAGATAAGTTTTTCACGTTTCGTGCAATTTTGAACTTAACTTGGTCTATTGGCTTCTTTACCTAACGAAACGATGTTCAAAAGCTAAACTAGCAGGTTAAGACTTCTAAGAACACTAAATAGAGTATAACGGTCCATTTTGATGCCTTAGGAATGCTCAATTCTATGCATAGACAAGTTTTTCACGTTTCGTGCAATTTTGAACTTAACTTGGTCTATTGGCTTCTTTACCTAACGAAACGATGTCCAAAAGCTAAACTAGCAAGTTAAGACTTCTAAAAACAGTAAATAGAGTATAACGGTCCATTTTGATGCCTTAGGAATGCTCAATTCTATGCATAGACAAGTTTTTCACGTTTCGTGCAATTTTAAACTTAACTTGGTCTATTGGCTTCTTTACCTAACGAAACGATGTCCAAAAGCTAAACTAGCAAGTTAAGACTTCTAACAACACTAAATAGAGTATAACGGTTCATTTTGATGCCTTAGGAATGCTCAAATCTATGCATAGACAACTTTTTCACATTTCGTGCAATTTTGAACTTAACTTGGTCCATTGGCTTCTTTACCTAACGAAACGTTGTCGAAAAGCTCAACTAGCAAGTTAAGATTTCAAAGAACACTAAATAGAGTATAACGGTCTATTTTGATGCCTTAGGAATGCTCAATTCTACGCATAGATAAGTTTTTCACGTTTCTTGCAAATTTGAACTTAACTTGGTCTATTGGCTTCTTTACCTAACGAAACGTTGTCCAAAAGCTAAACTAGCAAGTTAAGACTTCTCAGAACACTAAATAAGGTATAACGGTCTATTTTTATGCCTTAGGAATGCTCAATTCTAGGCATAGATAAGTATTTCACGTTTTGTGCAATTTTGAACTTAACTTGGTCTATTGGCTTCTTTACCTAATGAAACGTTGTCCAAAAGCTAAACGAGCAAGTTAAGACTTCTAAGAACACTAAATAGAGTATAATGGTCCATTTTGATGCCTTAGGAATGCTCAATTCTATGCATAGGCAAGTTTTTCACGTTTCGTGCAATTTTTAACTTAACTTGGTCTATTGGCTTCTTTACCTAACGAAACGATGTTCAAAAGCTAAACTAGCAGGTTAAGACTTCTAAGAACACTAAATAGAGTATAACGGTCCATTTTGATGCCTTAAGAATGCTCAATTCTATGCATAGACAAGTTTTTCACGTTTCGTGCAATTTTGAACTTAACTTGGTCTATCAGCTTCTTTACCTAACGAAACGATGTCCAAAAGCTAAACTAGCAAGTTAAGACTTCTAAAAACAGTAAATAGAGTATAACGGTCCATTTTGATGCCTTAGGAATGCTCAATTCTATGAATAGACAAGTTTTTCACGTTTCGTGCAATTTTAAACTTAACTTGGTCTATTGGCTTCTTTACCTAACGAAACGTTGTCCAAAAGCTAAACTAGCAAGTTAAGACTTCTAACAACACTAAATAGAGTATAACGGTCCATTTTGATGCCTTAGGAATGCTCAATTCTATGCATAGACAACTTTTTCACATTTCGTGCAATTTTGAACTTAACTTGGTCCATTGGCTTCTTTACCTAACGAAACGTTGTCGAAAAGCTCAACTAGCATGTTAAGATTTCAAAGAACACTAAATAGAGTATAACGGTCTATTTTGATGCCTTAGGAATGCTCAATTCTACGCATAGATAAGTTTTTCACGTTTCGTGCAAATTTGAACTTAACTTGTTCTATTGGCTTCTTTACCTAACGAAACGTTGTCCAAAAGCTAAACTAGCAAGTTAAGACTTCTAAGAACACTAAATAAGGTATAACGGTCTATTTTTATGCCTTAGGAATGCTCAATTCTAGGCATAGATAAGTATTTCACGTTTTGTGCAATTTTGAACTTAACTTGGTCTATTGGCTTCTTTACCTAATGAAACGTTGTCCAAAAGCTAAACGAGCAAGTTAAGACTTCTAAGAACACTAAATAGAGTATAACGGTCCATTTTGATGCCTTAGGAATGCTCAATTCTATGCATAGGCAAGTTTTTCACGTTTCGTGCAATTTTTAACTTAACTTGGTCTATTGGCTTCTTTACCTAACGAAACGATGTTCAAAAGCTAAACTAGCAGGTTAAGACTTCTAAGAACACTAAATAGAGTATAACGGTCCATTTTGATGCCTTAGGAATGCTCAATTCTATGCATAGACAAGTTTTTCACGTTTCGTGCAATTTTGAACTTAACTTGGTCTATTGGCTTCTTTACCTAACGAAACGATGTCCAAAAGCTAAACTAGCAAGTTAAGACTTCTAAAAACAGTAAATAGAGTATAACGGTCCATTTTGATGCCTTAGGAATGCTCAATTCTATGAATAGACAAGTTTTTCACGTTTCGTGCAATTTTAAACTTAACTTGGTCTATTGGCTTCTTTACCTAACGAAACGTTGTCCAAAAGCTAAACTAGCAAGTTAAGACTTCTAACAACACTAAATAGAGTATAACGGTCCATTTTGATGCCTTAGGAATGCTCAATTCTATGCATAGACAACTTTTTCACATTTCGTGCAATTTTGAACTTAACTTGGTCCATTGGCTTCTTTACCTAACGAAACGATGTCGAAAAGCTCAACTAGCATGTTAAGATTTCAAAGAACACTAAATAGAGTATAACGGTCTATTTTGATGCCTTAGGAATGCTCAATTCTATGCGTAGATAAGTTTTTCACGTTTCGTGCAAATTTGAACTTAACTTGGTCTATTGGCTTCTTAACCTAACAAAACGTTGTCCAAAAGCTAAACTAGCAAGTTAAGACTTCGAAGAGCACTAAATAGAGTATAACGGTCCATTTTGATGCCCTAGGAATGCTCAATTCTATGCATAGACAAGTTTTTCACGTTTCATGCAATTTTGAACCTAACTTGGTCTATTGGCTTCTTTACCTAACGAAACGTTGTCCAAAAGTTAAACTAGCAAGTTAAGACTTCTAAGAACACTAAATAGAGTATAACGGTCTATTTTGATGCCTTAGGAATGCTCAATTCTAAGCATGCTCAAGTTTTCCATGTTTCGTGCAATTTTGAACTTAACTTGGTCTATTGGCTTCTTTACCTAACGAAACGATGTCCAAAAGCTAAACTAGAAAGTTAAGACTTCTAAGAACACTAAATAGAGTATAACGGTCCATTTTGATGCCTTAGGAATGCTCAATTCTATGCATAGATAAGTTTTTCACGTTTCGTGCAATTTTGAACTTAACTTGGTCTATTGGCTTCTTTACCTAATGAAACGTTGTCCAAAAGCTAAACGAGCAAGTTAAGACTTCTAAGAACACTAAATAGAGTATAACGGTCCATTTTGATGCCCTAGGAATGCTCAATTCTATGCATAGACAAGTTTTTCACGTTTCATGCAATTTTGAACCTAACTTGGTCTATTGGCTTCTTTACCTAACGAAACGTTGTCCAAAAGTTAAACTAGCAAGTTAAGACTTCTAAGAACACTAAATAGAGTGTAACGGTCTATTGTGATGCCTTAGGAATGCTCAATTCTAAGCATGCTCAAGTTTTCCATGCTTCGTGCAATTTTGAACTTAACTTGGTCTATTGGCTTCTTTACCTAACGAAACTATGTCCAAAAGCTAAACTAGCAAGTTAAGACTTTAAAGAACACTAAATAGAGTATAACGGTCTATTTTTATGCCTTAGGAATGCTCAATTCTAGGCATAGATAAGTTTTTCACGTTTTGTGCAATTTTGAACTTAACTTGGTCTATTGGCTTCTTTACCTAATGAAACGTTGTCCAAAAGCTAAACGAGCAAGTTAAGACTTCTAAGAACACTAAATAGAGTATAACGGTCCATTTTGATGCCTTAGGAATGCTCAATTCTATGCATAGACAAGTTTTTCAAATTTCGTGCAATTTTGAACTTAATATGGTCTATTGGCTTCTTTACCTAACGAAACGTTGTCCAAAAGCTAAACTAGCAAGTTAAGACTTCAAAGAAAACTAAATAGAGTATAACGGTCTATTTTGATGCCTTAGGAATGCTCAATTCTAGGCATAGATAAGTTTTACACGTTTCGTGCAATTTTGAACTTAACTTGGTCTATTGGCTTCTTTACCTAATGCAACGTTGTCCAAAAGCTAAACGAGCAAGTTAAGACTTCTAAGAACACTAAAATGAGTATAACGGTCCATTTTGAAGCCTTAAGAATGCTAAATTCTATGCATAGACAAGTTTTTCACGTTTCGTGCAATTTTGAACTTAACTTGGTCTATTGGCTTCTTTACCTAACGAAACGATGTCCAAAAGCTAAACTAGCAAGTTAAGACTTCTAACAACAGTAAATAGAGTATAACGGTCCATTTTGATGCCTTAGAAAATGCTCAATTCTATGCATAGACAAGTTTTTCACGTTTCATGCAATTTTGAACCTAACTTGGTCTATTGGATTCTTTACCTAACGAAACGTTCTCCAAAAGCAAAACAAGCAAGTTAAGACTTCTAAGAACACTAAATAGAGTATAACGGTCTATTTTGATGCCTTAGGAATGCTCAATTCTAAGCATGCTCAAGTTTTCCATGTTTCGTGCAATTTTGAACTTAACTTGGTCTATTGGCTTCTTTACCTAACGAAACGATGTCCAAAAGCTAAACTAGCAAGTTAAGACTTCAAAGAACAATAAATAGAGTATAACGGTCCATTTTGATGCCTTAGGAATGCTCAATTCTATGCATAGATAAGTTTTTCACGTTTCGTGCAATTTTGAACTTAACTTGGTCTATTGGCTTCTTTACCTAATGAAACGTTGTCCAAAAGCTAAACGAGCAAGTTAAGACTTCTAAGAACACTAAATAGAGTATAACGGTCCATTTTGATGCCCTAGGAATGCTCAATTCTATGCATAGACAAGTTTTTCACGTTTCATGCAATTTTGAACCTAACTTGGTCTATTGGCTTCTTTACCTAACGAAACGTTGTCCAAAAGTTAAACTAGCAAGTTAAGACTTCTAAGAACACTAAATAGAGTGTAACGGTCTATTGTGATGCCTTAGGAATGCTCAATTCTAAGCATGCTCAAGTTTTCCATGCTTCGTGCAATTTTGAACTTAACTTGGTCTATTGGCTTCTTTACCTAACGAAACTATGTCCAAAAGCTAAACTAGCAAGTTAAGACTTTAAAGAACACTAAATAGAGTATAACGGTCTATTTTTATGCCTTAGGAATGCTCAATTCTAGGCATAGATAAGTTTTTCACGTTTTGTGCAATTTTGAACTTAACTTGGTCTATTGGCTTCTTTACCTAATGAAACGTTGTCCAAAAGCTAAACGAGCAAGTTAAGACTTCTAAGAACACTAAATAGAGTATAACGGTCCATTTTGATGCCTTAGGAATGCTCAATTCTATGCATAGACAAGTTTTTCAAATTTCGTGCAATTTTGAACTTAATATGGTCTATTGGCTTCTTTACCTAACGAAACGTTGTCCAAAAGCTAAACTAGCAAGTTAAGACTTCAAAGAAAACTAAATAGAGTATAACGGTCTATTTTGATGCCTTAGGAATGCTCAATTCTAGGCATAGATAAGTTTTACACGTTTCGTGCAATTTTGAACTTAACTTGGTCTATTGGCTTCTTTACCTAATGCAACGTTGTCCAAAAGCTAAACGAGCAAGTTAAGACTTCTAAGAACACTAAAATGAGTATAACGGTCCATTTTGAAGCCTTAAGAATGCTAAATTCTATGCATAGACAAGTTTTTCACGTTTCGTGCAATTTTGAACTTAACTTGGTCTATTGGCTTCTTTACCTAACGAAACGATGTCCAAAAGCTAAACTAGCAAGTTAAGACTTCTAACAACAGTAAATAGAGTATAACGGTCCATTTTGATGCCTTAGAAAATGCTCAATTCTATGCATAGACAAGTTTTTCACGTTTCATGCAATTTTGAACCTAACTTGGTCTATTGGATTCTTTACCTAACGAAACGTTCTCCAAAAGCAAAACAAGCAAGTTAAGACTTCTAAGAACACTAAATAGAGTATAACGGTCTATTTTGATGCCTTAGGAATGCTCAATTCTAAGCATGCTCAAGTTTTCCATGTTTCGTGCAATTTTGAACTTAACTTGGTCTATTGGCTTCTTTACCTAACGAAACGATGTCCAAAAGCTAAACTAGCAAGTTAAGACTTCAAAGAACAATAAATAGAGTATAACGGTCAATTTTTATGCCTTAGGAATGCTCAATTCTAGGCATAGATAAGTTTTTCACGTTTTGTGCAATTTTGAACTTAACTTGGTCTATTGGCTTCTTTACCTAATGAACAATTCATATGAATGCATGAGCATGTTAATCTTGGACTCCTTTACTTGATTAGTTCCCTCATGCTTCATCTCTAACCTAGTCCACATATCTTTAGCCGAAATGCATGTAGAAATATGTTTAGCTTCAATTGCATTCAATGCATTAAATAAAATAGACATAGCTTTAGCATTCAAGGAAATCTTTTTCTTATCATTGTCATCCCATTTATCCCTAGGTTTTGAAATCTCCTTTTCAACATCACCAACTTTGGTGATGATGGTAGGCTCATAAGGTCCATCCTCTATGACATACCACAAATCAATATCCGGAGACATGAAATAAAGTTTCATTCTCATCTTCCAATGGTCATAGTCATCTCCATCAAAGTATGGAGGTCTACCACTAGATTGACCCTCTAATACATGATCATGTCTACCACTAGTAGATGCCATATCAAGAATCACAAATAATGCACAAGACAATTACTTCTATATGCAAGTAACCTGCTCCGATACCACTTGTTAGGATGTATGGCACCACAAGAGGGGGGGTGAATTGTGTCCTTAGTCAAATTTAGACTAGGTCACTCCTTTTTCGGTTTCAATGAATTCTATCTAATTTCACCCTAAGCGGAAGCTAAATACCAAATTAAGTTCTAGTGTATATGTATATGAGTCAAGGAGAACAATCAATTTAAACAAACTTGAATCTAGCAACCTAAATATCCAATTTCAAGTATGTATGATATGAGAATGCAATGCTAATTGAAATTGCTGGAAAGTAAAAGAGGCAAGAGATTTATAGTGGTTCGGCTTAACCCAAGCCTACTCCACTCCCCAAGTCCCACTTGGGAATTTCAAACACTCCAATATGGCTTGTTCAACCGAGTCAAGCGGAACTCTTACAACCGATGTTTTTGTAGCTCAAACACCAAACTCTACACACCGTGTGGTTTGTAGCTCACCACACCAAACTCTACACACCGTGTGGTTTGTAGCTCACCACACTAACTTAATCAACAAAATACAAGCTCAAAAATGGCTCTAAGAATAGCCGGGTATGAGATAAGTTTAGGCTCAAAGGCTGGCTCTTTAGTAGCTGGATTTGTAAGTGTCTAAGGCTCAAATGAAGCTCTTGAAAAGCTGGAATGGGAATGGTAAGCACAAAACTCAGATTTGAGATTTTTTGGTTGCTAGGGTATGTGAAATTTTGAGTAGTGTATCAACCAACGAAAATCAGTTGTGATAAGGCTTGAATGGTGAAATGGAGATATAGAATGAAGCCTTATAGGTGCTGGAAATCAGATTGCTCAAGCAAGTAGAATGACTCTTGAGGAAATGATAAGAATCTGGTAAGAAAGGCTCAAGAGTAACAATAAAGCTTTACTTGGCTAGTGTGTGTGATCTCTCTTCAAAATCAAGTATGTAATCAAGAAATGAATGAGTGAAAGAATGAAAGCTTAGAAGATGAAGAACACTAGAGAGAGAGTGTAATTTTCGGCCAAGTATATGCACCATAGACAAAGAGTTAGTTTTTATAGAAAATTGTGGAGTGTAAGCTCATGAAATGAGGGCCATTGGATTGATATGAAAGATATGGACCCTTGGATCATTAGAGACGTTAGAAGGCTTAGAGAAGTGTGAAAATGTTTACAACAAGTCTCTTTTGGTAGGAAGAAATAATGGCTTTTGGATGGATATAAACTTTGGATGCATCTTGAAAGATACAACAATTGACTTGAGAAAAGTTTGTCTCTTAGGTGGAATAAATGATGGCCTTTGGATCAAATGAAAATTCAATTTTGGCCATAGGATGTAAAGTAGGAGAGATAAGAATAAAGCTTGAATCTTTGGCCATTGGATTAAAATGTGATTTTGATGTAGAGAGAATATGATCCATTGGATGTGGAGTGTCTTGGTGGGAAAGAGAAATGGTTTTGAAATAAAGCTTCCCACACATGTGAAGAGAAAAACTTGTCATAAGACTTGTTGTACCTCTTGTCTCCTCCTTTCAAATTAACTTTTCCTTCTCTTCTTTTTTTTGGCTCCAAGTCTTCCAGTTAAGATGTAACTATGGTTAACTTGTCTTCTTTGCCATGTCATCAATGCCATGTCATTAATGCCGTGTCAACAATGCCATGTCAGCTGCCACGTCACGTCCGTCGATTCTGACTTTGACTAGAAAGTTAATTTTACTTCAATTGATCCCAATTAAGCTTCAAGACATCTTTGGCAAAACTTGATTATGTTGACCACGAAATTGACTTTCTTAATCATGTTTGACACTGATTAAGTCTTCATTACAGTTCGGTTAAGGTCACCATGTTGATACATGGCCAACTTGATCATCCTACACACAATTAAACTCAAGACATGCTATGTAAACCCTTTTAGGATTTCTTGCAATTAGTTCATGTTAGTTCAATAATCAAATCATCAAATAAGCACAATTGAACTAGTTTAATATAAGTCTTGAATTCCTAAACTAATCAAGTAGGCATATGCACCTAGGTTTCTCAATACAATCAATAGATCAAAGTTCAATCAAAACATGCCGTTGTAATCACTCAAACAGATATTCAACATTCTCCCCCTTTTGATGATTACAAAATAACTTATGTAACTTTGAGCTATTTTCTTTAATTCACATGAGAAACTCTCCCCCTCACATTATGCTTCACACAAATAAACTTCCTATAAGCATATGTTTCAATAAACACAAGGGAATTGCAATTCAAGACAAGTAAAGTATCAGGCAAGGTATATACAATATGACATTCAAGTTCCTCCCCCTTAACCTATGCATACCAAACTTTAAAGTTCAAAGTATATTTCTCCCCCTTTATTTTGTAAATGCATCCAAAAGGTGTTCAATATAAACAATGTATAAATTTCATACACATATCAAGGACTCATTCTCATGCCAAGATTACCTCTTAAAAATTCAAATCTCTCTTGGTTTAGAGGTTTCGTTAGTATGTCCGCAAGTTGGTTCATTGTGTCCACATAATCTAATTTAATTGTCCCTTGAGTCACATGGTCTCTAATAAAATGATGCCTAATTTCAATATGTTTAGCCTTAGAATGATGCACCGGATTTTTAGAAAGGCTAATGGCACTAGTATTATCACAATATATAGGAATATCTTTTAATTTAAGTCCAAAATCATTTAGTTGTTGTCTAATCCATAAGAGTTGAGCACAACAACTCCCTATAGCCATATATTCAGCTTCGGTGGTAGATAGGGCTACACAAGGTTGTTTCTTGGAGAACCAAGAAATAAGCATACTTCCTAGGAATTGACATGTACCCGAAGTACTCTTTCTATTTATTTTACACCCAGCAAAATCAGCATCACTATATGCATATAAATCAAACAAAGAATTTTTATCATACCATATGCCAAGAGTTGATGTATGCCTAAGGTACCTAAATATTCTCTTAATCGCTAGGAAATGAGAATGCATAGGTTGACTTTGAAATCTAGCACACATGCATACACTAAACATAATGTCGGGTCTACTAGATGTCAAATATAAAAGTGAACCAATCATGGACCTATACATTTTAGAATCATAAGGTTGTCCATCTTCATCTTTTTCAAGTTTAGTTGACACACTCATAGGAGTAGGAGAATGATTCAAGGAATCAAAACCAAACTTTTTAAGCATATCATGAATATATTTAGTTTGACTAATATGTATACCTTTCTTAGTTTGTTTAACTTGCAGCCCTAAAAAGAATGTAAGTTCACCCATCATAGACATCTCAAATTCATTTTTCATGCAAGACTCAAACTCTTTGCACATAGCCTCATTAGTAGCACCAAATATAATGTCATCTACATATATTTGAACAATAAGCATGTCATGACCTTTTTCTTTTAAGAACAAAGTGCTATCAATTCTTCCTCTTTTAAAACCATTTTGAATTAAGAATGAAGAAAGTCTATCATACCATGCCCTAGGTGCTTGTTTCAAACCATACAAGGCTTTTGTCAATTTATAAACATGGTTTGGAAAGTTAGGATCTTCAAATCCGGGTGGTTGCTTTACATATACATTCTCATTGATAAAACCATTCAAAAATGCACTTTTGACATCCATTTGATAAAGTTTAAAACCTTTGAAACATGCAAATGCCATAAGCAACCTAATAGCTTCTAACCTAGCTACGGGTGCAAATGTTTCTTCATAGTCAATCCCTTCTTCTTGGTTGTACCCTTGTGCAACCAACCTAGCCTTGTTTCTAATAACTTCACCATCTTCATTCATTTTGTTCTTAAACACCCATTTAGTTCCAATTATGGTTTGGTCTTTAGGTCTTGGAACTAAATGCCAAACTTCATTCCTAGTGAATTGATTCAACTCATCTTGCATAGCAATAATCCATTTATCATCAAGCAAAGCATCATCAATGTTTCTAGGTTCTATTTGAGAAATTAAGGCATACGAACCATGCACATCAACAATTAAAGCAGTATTCATTAAATTTGCAGTCACATTATCATTATCATTAGGAGCTAAGTGAGATCTACGAGTCCTTACCCCTTGATGCAAATCGCCAATTATGAGTTGTTTGGGATGCTTGTGTTTGTCCTTCACTTGCAGCCATGATGTAGGAGCTGTAGTTTCATTATTGGAGGCCACAGGTGCAACCTCACTTTCTTCCAAGTCCACTGGTGCATCACTATTTTGTGTCTCCTCGTGTTCATTTCCTCCCTCTTTGCTTGGTCCATCATCTTTAGGTGTAGGAGAGTCATCTTTATCATCTTTTAAGCTCAACTTCTCCAAACCTAACTCAATATCATCATTCTCAAGCAAAGGGTCAAGTGCAAGAGTTTCAATAAATTTAACATGAATGGATTCTTCTATTCTCCTAGATTTTGGATTGTAAACTCTATAAGCTCTAGAAGTTAAAGCATAGCCAACAAATACACAAGGGGTAGATTTTGCATCAAATTTATCTAAGTCATCCTTAGTGTTTAATACATAACATTTGCAACCAAAAACTCTAAAGTAGTCAACCTTAGGTTTTCTATCATTCCAAATCTCATAAGGTGTCTTATTTATCTTCTTTCTAATAGACAACCTATTTGTAACATAGCATGCACAATTAATGGCCTCGGCCCACAAGAACTTAGGCAAATCATGTTCACAAAGCATAGTCCTAGCAATTTCTTGCAAAGTTCTATTTTTCCTTTCTACTACCCCATTTTGTTGGGGTGTTCTAGGTGAAGAGAAATCATGTCTAATGCCATATTCATTACATAGATCAATAAATGCATGATTATCAAATTCTCCTCCATGATCACTCCTAATCTTGCTAATGCTTATGTTCTTTTCATTTTGAAGCCTCTTGATTAGTTTTGAAAACTCATGAATGGTCTCATGTTTATGTGCAAGAAAAATCACCCAAGTATATCTAGAATAGTCATCAACAATCACGAAGGCATAGGATCTACCACCTAGACTTTTTACTCTACTTGGACCAAACAAATCAAGATGCAAAAGTTCTAAAACCCTAGTAGTTGAAATCTGGTTTTTAGACTTGAAAGACTCTCTAGTGTGCTTTCCTTTAATGCAAGACTCACAAACATCATACATGTCAAAGTTCAAAGAAGGTATGCCTCTAACTAGATTATTTCTAACCAATTTTTCAATTGTAGAAATTCCTATATGTCCTAATCTTCTATGCCATATATTCACATCACTAACATTGGAAATCAAGCATTTAAGCTTGCAATCATTCAAGTCTTTCAAATTAATAGAATACACATTACCATCTCTTTTTCCTACAAGCACACATTCATTCATGGCATTTAAAAACTCACACTTTGAATCATCAAAACATATGCGCAAGCCACCATCACACAATTGAGAAATACTAAGAAGGTTAAAAGATAATCCATCAACTAATTGCACATTAGAGATAGAGAAAGAGGATACATCACCTATGGATCCTTGACCAAGGATCCTACCCTTCTTGTTGTCACCAAAAGTCACATGACCACCATTAGAGAACTTCTTGAGAGAAGAAAAAGAACTTGAGTTCCCGGTCATGTGTCTTGAGCAACCACTATCCAAGTACCACTTGGAAGCCTTAGAACTTTTGATTTTCAAGAACACCTACATTAATTCAATTCGCTTTAGGTACCCAATTTCTTTTGGGTCCTACGAGGTTAGCATCAAGAATCTTGGTTCCCTTTGGAACCCACATTTGCTTAACTTTCTTGCCAAACACATATTGAAACTTTGGAAAAACTTTGGCATTCAAGTTATGCATATATGTATCATTTGAAGAATGAAATGAAGTGCTAGCATACATGGAGCCTTGTGGAGCTCTAGGAGCCCTAGAATAGCTTATGGGTTGCCCTAATTTCTTAGGAAACCCTACGGGTCTCTTGGAACCAGATTTGATATCCTTCTTCCAAGGCGAATTTGGCACACCCCTAATGGGAATAGGCCTATGTCCCACGGGTTGGACAAATGATACATGTTCATGATGTGATTTCGAAGTACTAGCATGCATATCATTCAAAGCATTGTAGTTAGGAGGTGAAAAAATCATTTTCTTAGGAAAACAATCCTCCTTCATGTCATTCAAGGAATGCAAATATCCATGTGATACAAAAGATGTAGAAATATCATGCATATAACATTTCTTCAATTTTACATCATCACCAACATAACCTAAACCCGATTTGTCCAAAGATTGTCTAAGGCATGATAAGAGTGAATCAAGTCTAGAAGATCCCACACTAAACTTCGAGAAGGATTTCTCTAGATCCTCATATCTCAATTTCAAAGCGTCTAATTCATTTTGAACAATAGAGTCATCATGTGACTCTTGGTTCTCATTAGGCACAATCGCAATCAATTTCAAATCATCATACTCTTCTTGCAAGGTACTAAGTTTAAATTGCAAATCTTCAATCAAAGGTTCATGATCACACTTAGAAATGTTATTAGCACACATGGCAGCAAGCATATCGCACTTTTCATCACATTTAGCATTGAGATCATCAATGGTCTTTTCATGCTCTTCTACCTTAGCATTTAAACAATCAATCTCATTTTTCAATTGTTTCTTTTCCTTATGCATTTTCCTATTCTTAGCATTCATGTCATTGAGTAAGGAAAGCAAATCATCAATAGACACATCATCAACATCATGATCAAAAGAGTTTACCTCCTCATCCGGATTGGATGAGTTTCCTTTGGCCATCAAGCAAAGTCTAGCAACCTCGTCCTCACTTGAAGTGCTTTCGGAGTCCGAATCACTCCATGTAGCTTTGAAGGCTCTCTTGGTTTGCTCCTTGCTCTTTTCTTTCTTCTTTGGACACTCATACTTCATATGTCCCTTCTTACCACACTCAAAGCACCTCAAATCTTTGTCTTGCTCCTCATGGTTCCCTTTTGAGTCGTTTTGATCCCCATGGCCAGATTTGAAGTTGTCCCTCCTTGAGTGGCCAAAAAGTCTACCACCTTGCTTCTTCTTGTTTATCAAGTATCTCTTGAATCTTCTTGTCATTAGGGCTACTTCCTCATCACTCAAATCATCTCCACTATCACCCTTGGAGGCAAAAGCAATGCTCTTCTTTTTGGTGTCCTCTTTTTGAGCTTCTCTTGCCTTCAAATTTGTCTCATATACCAGAAGTGATCCTACAAGCTCATCCAACTTCAAAACTTTGAGATCTTTAGCTTCTTGGATGGCTGTCACTTTGGCATCCCATGCTTCCGGAAGACTTCTCAAGTACTTTTGCACCTTTTCTTGATTGGAGAATGTCTTCCCTAAAGATTCAAGAGAATTCAGAATTTTGGTTAGTCTAATATCCATATCGGTAATAGACTCATGTGAAAGCATAGTGAACAATTCATATGAATGCATGAGCATGTTAATCTTGGACTCCTTTACTTGATTAGTTCCCTCATGCTTCATCTCTAACCTAGTCCACATATCTTTAGCCGAAATGCATGTAGAAATATGTTTAGCTTCAATTGCATTCAATGCATTAAATAAAATAGACATAGCTTTAGCATTCAAGGAAATCTTTTTCTTATCATTGTCATCCCATTTATCCCTAGGTTTTGAAATCTCCTTTTCAACATCACCAACTTTGGTGATGATGGTAGGCTCATAAGGTCCATCCTCTATGACATACCACAAATCAATATCCAGAGACATGAAATAAAGTTTCATTCTCATCTTCCAATGGTCATAGTCATCTCCATCAAAGTATGGAGGTCTACCACTAGATTGACCCTCTAATACATGATCATGTCTACCACTAGTAGATGCCATATCAAGAATCACAAATAATGCACAAGACAATTACTTCTATATGCAAGTAACCTGCTCCGATACCACTTGTTAGGATGTATGGCACCACAAGAGGGGGGGTGAATTGTGTCCTTAGTCAAATTTAGACTAGGTCACTCCTTTTTCGGTTTCAATGAATTCTATCTAATTTCACCCTAAGCGGAAGCTAAATACCAAATTAAGTTCTAGTGTATATGTATATGAGTCAAGGAGAACAATCAATTTAAACAAACTTGAATCTAGCAACCTAAATATCCAATTTCAAGTATGTATGATATGAGAATGCAATGCTAATTGAAATTGCTGGAAAGTAAAAGAGGCAAGAGATTTATAGTGGTTCGGCTTAACCCAAGCCTACTCCACTCCCCAAGTCCCACTTGGGAATTTCAAACACTCCAATATGGCTTGTTCAACCGAGTCAAGCGGAACTCTTACAACCGATGTTTTTGTAGCTCAAACACCAAACTCTACACACCGTGTGGTTTGTAGCTCACCACACCAAACTCTACACACCGTGTGGTTTGTAGCTCACCACACTAACTTAATCAACAAAATACAAGCTCAAAAATGGCTCTAAGAATAGCCGGGTATGAGATAAGTTTAGGCTCAAAGGCTGGCTCTTTAGTAGCTGGATTTGTAAGTGTCTAAGGCTCAAATGAAGCTCTTGAAAAGCTGGAATGGGAATGGTAAGCACAAAACTCAGATTTGAGATTTTTTGGTTGCTAGGGTATGTGAAATTTTGAGTAGTGTATCAACCAACGAAAATCAGTTGTGATAAGGCTTGAATGGTGAAATGGAGATATAGAATGAAGCCTTATAGGTGCTGGAAATCAGATTGCTCAAGCAAGTAGAATGACTCTTGAGGAAATGATAAGAATCTGGTAAGAAAGGCTCAAGAGTAACAATAAAGCTTTACTTGGCTAGTGTGTGTGATCTCTCTTCAAAATCAAGTATGTAATCAAGAAATGAATGAGTGAAAGAATGAAAGCTTAGAAGATGAAGAACACTAGAGAGAGAGTGTAATTTTCGGCCAAGTATATGCACCATAGACAAAGAGTTAGTTTTTATAGAAAATTGTGGAGTGTAAGCTCATGAAATGAGGGCCATTGGATTGATATGAAAGATATGGACCCTTGGATCATTAGAGACGTTAGAAGGCTTAGAGAAGTGTGAAAATGTTTACAACAAGTCTCTTTTGGTAGGAAGAAATAATGGCTTTTGGATGGATATAAACTTTGGATGCATCTTGAAAGATACAACAATTGACTTGAGAAAAGTTTGTCTCTTAGGTGGAATAAATGATGGCCTTTGGATCAAATGAAAATTCAATTTTGGCCATAGGATGTAAAGTAGGAGAGATAAGAATAAAGCTTGAATCTTTGGCCATTGGATTAAAATGTGATTTTGATGTAGAGAGAATATGATCCATTGGATGTGGAGTGTCTTGGTGGGAAAGAGAAATGGTTTTGAAATAAAGCTTCCCACACATGTGAAGAGAAAAACTTGTCATAAGACTTGTTGTACCTCTTGTCTCCTCCTTTCAAATTAACTTTTCCTTCTCTTCTTTTTTTTGGCTCCAAGTCTTCCAGTTAAGATGTAACTATGGTTAACTTGTCTTCTTTGCCATGTCATCAATGCCATGTCATTAATGCCGTGTCAACAATGCCATGTCAGCTGCCACGTCACGTCCGTCGATTCTGACTTTGACTAGAAAGTTAATTTTACTTCAATTGATCCCAATTAAGCTTCAAGACATCTTTGGCAAAACTTGATTATGTTGACCACGAAATTGACTTTCTTAATCATGTTTGACACTGATTAAGTCTTCATTACAGTTCGGTTAAGGTCACCATGTTGATACATGGCCAACTTGATCATCCTACACACAATTAAACTCAAGACATGCTATGTAAACCCTTTTAGGATTTCTTGCAATTAGTTCATGTTAGTTCAATAATCAAATCATCAAATAAGCACAATTGAACTAGTTTAATATAAGTCTTGAATTCCTAAACTAATCAAGTAGGCATATGCACCTAGGTTTCTCAATACAATCAATAGATCAAAGTTCAATCAAAACATGCCGTTGTAATCACTCAAACAGATATTCAACATTCTCCCCCTTTTGATGATTACAAAATAACTTATGTAACTTTGAGCTATTTTCTTTAATTCACATGAGAAACTCTCCCCCTCACATTATGCTTCACACAAATAAACTTCCTATAAGCATATGTTTCAATAAACACAAGGGAATTGCAATTCAAGACAAGTAAAGTATCAGGCAAGGTATATACAATATGACATTCAAGTTCCTCCCCCTTAACCTATGCATACCAAACTTTAAAGTTCAAAGTATATTTCTCCCCCTTTATTTTGTAAATGCATCCAAAAGGTGTTCAATATAAACAATGTATAAATTTCATACACATATCAAGGACTCATTCTCATGCCAAGATTACCTCTTAAAAATTCAAATCTCTCTTGGTTTAGAGGTTTCGTTAGTATGTCCGCAAGTTGGTTCATTGTGTCCACATAATCTAATTTAATTGTCCCTTGAGTCACATGGTCTCTAATAAAATGATGCCTAATTTCAATATGTTTAGCCTTAGAATGATGCACCGGATTTTTAGAAAGGCTAATGGCACTAGTATTATCACAATATATAGGAATATCTTTTAATTTAAGTCCAAAATCATTTAGTTGTTGTCTAATCCATAAGAGTTGAGCACAACAACTCCCTATAGCCATATATTCAGCTTCGGTGGTAGATAGGGCTACACAAGGTTGTTTCTTGGAGAACCAAGAAATAAGCATACTTCCTAGGAATTGACATGTACCCGAAGTACTCTTTCTATTTATTTTACACCCAGCAAAATCAGCATCACTATATGCATATAAATCAAACAAAGAATTTTTATCATACCATATGCCAAGAGTTGATGTATGCCTAAGGTACCTAAATATTCTCTTAATCGCTAGGAAATGAGAATGCATAGGTTGACTTTGAAATCTAGCACACATGCATACACTAAACATAATGTCGGGTCTACTAGATGTCAAATATAAAAGTGAACCAATCATGGACCTATACATTTTAGAATCATAAGGTTGTCCATCTTCATCTTTTTCAAGTTTAGTTGACACACTCATAGGAGTAGGAGAATGATTCAAGGAATCAAAACCAAACTTTTTAAGCATATCATGAATATATTTAGTTTGACTAATATGTATACCTTTCTTAGTTTGTTTAACTTGCAGCCCTAAAAAGAATGTAAGTTCACCCATCATAGACATCTCAAATTCATTTTTCATGCAAGACTCAAACTCTTTGCACATAGCCTCATTAGTAGCACCAAATATAATGTCATCTACATATATTTGAACAATAAGCATGTCATGACCTTTTTCTTTTAAGAACAAAGTGCTATCAATTCTTCCTCTTTTAAAACCATTTTGAATTAAGAATGAAGAAAGTCTATCATACCATGCCCTAGGTGCTTGTTTCAAACCATACAAGGCTTTTGTCAATTTATAAACATGGTTTGGAAAGTTAGGATCTTCAAATCCGGGTGGTTGCTTTACATATACATTCTCATTGATAAAACCATTCAAAAATGCACTTTTGACATCCATTTGATAAAGTTTAAAACCTTTGAAACATGCAAATGCCATAAGCAACCTAATAGCTTCTAACCTAGCTACGGGTGCAAATGTTTCTTCATAGTCAATCCCTTCTTCTTGGTTGTACCCTTGTGCAACCAACCTAGCCTTGTTTCTAATAACTTCACCATCTTCATTCATTTTGTTCTTAAACACCCATTTAGTTCCAATTATGGTTTGGTCTTTAGGTCTTGGAACTAAATGCCAAACTTCATTCCTAGTGAATTGATTCAACTCATCTTGCATAGCAATAATCCATTTATCATCAAGCAAAGCATCATCAATGTTTCTAGGTTCTATTTGAGAAATTAAGGCATACGAACCATGCACATCAACAATTAAAGCAGTATTCATTAAATTTGCAGTCACATTATCATTATCATTAGGAGCTAAGTGAGATCTACGAGTCCTTACCCCTTGATGCAAATCGCCAATTATGAGTTGTTTGGGATGCTTGTGTTTGTCCTTCACTTGCAGCCATGATGTAGGAGCTGTAGTTTCATTATTGGAGGCCACAGGTGCAACCTCACTTTCTTCCAAGTCCACTGGTGCATCACTATTTTGTGTCTCCTCGTGTTCATTTCCTCCCTCTTTGCTTGGTCCATCATCTTTAGGTGTAGGAGAGTCATCTTTATCATCTTTTAAGCTCAACTTCTCCAAACCTAACTCAATATCATCATTCTCAAGCAAAGGGTCAAGTGCAAGAGTTTCAATAAATTTAACATGAATGGATTCTTCTATTCTCCTAGATTTTGGATTGTAAACTCTATAAGCTCTAGAAGTTAAAGCATAGCCAACAAATACACAAGGGGTAGATTTTGCATCAAATTTATCTAAGTCATCCTTAGTGTTTAATACATAACATTTGCAACCAAAAACTCTAAAGTAGTCAACCTTAGGTTTTCTATCATTCCAAATCTCATAAGGTGTCTTATTTATCTTCTTTCTAATAGACAACCTATTTGTAACATAGCATGCACAATTAATGGCCTCGGCCCACAAGAACTTAGGCAAATCATGTTCACAAAGCATAGTCCTAGCAATTTCTTGCAAAGTTCTATTTTTCCTTTCTACTACCCCATTTTGTTGGGGTGTTCTAGGTGAAGAGAAATCATGTCTAATGCCATATTCATTACATAGATCAATAAATGCATGATTATCAAATTCTCCTCCATGATCACTCCTAATCTTGCTAATGCTTATGTTCTTTTCATTTTGAAGCCTCTTGATTAGTTTTGAAAACTCATGAATGGTCTCATGTTTATGTGCAAGAAAAATCACCCAAGTATATCTAGAATAGTCATCAACAATCACGAAGGCATAGGATCTACCACCTAGACTTTTTACTCTACTTGGACCAAACAAATCAAGATGCAAAAGTTCTAAAACCCTAGTAGTTGAAATCTGGTTTTTAGACTTGAAAGACTCTCTAGTGTGCTTTCCTTTAATGCAAGACTCACAAACATCATACATGTCAAAGTTCAAAGAAGGTATGCCTCTAACTAGATTATTTCTAACCAATTTTTCAATTGTAGAAATTCCTATATGTCCTAATCTTCTATGCCATATATTCACATCACTAACATTGGAAATCAAGCATTTAAGCTTGCAATCATTCAAGTCTTTCAAATTAATAGAATACACATTACCATCTCTTTTTCCTACAAGCACACATTCATTCATGGCATTTAAAAACTCACACTTTGAATCATCAAAACATATGCGCAAGCCACCATCACACAATTGAGAAATACTAAGAAGGTTAAAAGATAATCCATCAACTAATTGCACATTAGAGATAGAGAAAGAGGATACATCACCTATGGATCCTTGACCAAGGATCCTACCCTTCTTGTTGTCACCAAAAGTCACATGACCACCATTAGAGAACTTCTTGAGAGAAGAAAAAGAACTTGAGTTCCCGGTCATGTGTCTTGAGCAACCACTATCCAAGTACCACTTGGAAGCCTTAGAACTTTTGATTTTCAAGAACACCTACATTAATTCAATTCGCTTTAGGTACCCAATTTCTTTTGGGTCCTACGAGGTTAGCATCAAGAATCTTGGTTCCCTTTGGAACCCACATTTGCTTAACTTTCTTGCCAAACACATATTGAAACTTTGGAAAAACTTTGGCATTCAAGTTATGCATATATGTATCATTTGAAGAATGAAATGAAGTGCTAGCATACATGGAGCCTTGTGGAGCTCTAGGAGCCCTAGAATAGCTTATGGGTTGCCCTAATTTCTTAGGAAACCCTACGGGTCTCTTGGAACCAGATTTGATATCCTTCTTCCAAGGCGAATTTGGCACACCCCTAATGGGAATAGGCCTATGTCCCACGGGTTGGACAAATGATACATGTTCATGATGTGATTTCGAAGTACTAGCATGCATATCATTCAAAGCATTGTAGTTAGGAGGTGAAAAAATCATTTTCTTAGGAAAACAATCCTCCTTCATGTCATTCAAGGAATGCAAATATCCATGTGATACAAAAGATGTAGAAATATCATGCATATAACATTTCTTCAATTTTACATCATCACCAACATAACCTAAACCCGATTTGTCCAAAGATTGTCTAAGGCATGATAAGAGTGAATCAAGTCTAGAAGATCCCACACTAAACTTCGAGAAGGATTTCTCTAGATCCTCATATCTCAATTTCAAAGCGTCTAATTCATTTTGAACAATAGAGTCATCATGTGACTCTTGGTTCTCATTAGGCACAATCGCAATCAATTTCAAATCATCATACTCTTCTTGCAAGGTACTAAGTTTAAATTGCAAATCTTCAATCAAAGGTTCATGATCACACTTAGAAATGTTATTAGCACACATGGCAGCAAGCATATCGCACTTTTCATCACATTTAGCATTGAGATCATCAATGGTCTTTTCATGCTCTTCTACCTTAGCATTTAAACAATCAATCTCATTTTTCAATTGTTTCTTTTCCTTATGCATTTTCCTATTCTTAGCATTCATGTCATTGAGTAAGGAAAGCAAATCATCAATAGACACATCATCAACATCATGATCAAAAGAGTTTACCTCCTCATCCGGATTGGATGAGTTTCCTTTGGCCATCAAGCAAAGTCTAGCAACCTCGTCCTCACTTGAAGTGCTTTCGGAGTCCGAATCACTCCATGTAGCTTTGAAGGCTCTCTTGGTTTGCTCCTTGCTCTTTTCTTTCTTCTTTGGACACTCATACTTCATATGTCCCTTCTTACCACACTCAAAGCACCTCAAATCTTTGTCTTGCTCCTCATGGTTCCCTTTTGAGTCGTTTTGATCCCCATGGCCAGATTTGAAGTTGTCCCTCCTTGAGTGGCCAAAAAGTCTACCACCTTGCTTCTTCTTGTTTATCAAGTATCTCTTGAATCTTCTTGTCATTAGGGCTACTTCCTCATCACTCAAATCATCTCCACTATCACCCTTGGAGGCAAAAGCAATGCTCTTCTTTTTGGTGTCCTCTTTTTGAGCTTCTCTTGCCTTCAAATTTGTCTCATATACCAGAAGTGATCCTACAAGCTCATCCAACTTCAAAACTTTGAGATCTTTAGCTTCTTGGATGGCTGTCACTTTGGCATCCCATGCTTCCGGAAGACTTCTCAAGTACTTTTGCACCTTTTCTTGATTGGAGAATGTCTTCCCTAAAGATTCAAGAGAATTCAGAATTTTGGTTAGTCTAATATCCATATCGGTAATAGACTCATGTGAAAGCATAGTGAACAATTCATATGAATGCATGAGCATGTTAATCTTGGACTCCTTTACTTGATTAGTTCCCTCATGCTTCATCTCTAACCTAGTCCACATATCTTTAGCCGAAATGCATGTAGAAATATGTTTAGCTTCAATTGCATTCAATGCATTAAATAAAATAGACATAGCTTTAGCATTCAAGGAAATCTTTTTCTTATCATTGTCATCCCATTTATCCCTAGGTTTTGAAATCTCCTTTTCAACATCACCAACTTTGGTGATGATGGTAGGCTCATAAGGTCCATCCTCTATGACATACCACAAATCAATATCCAGAGACATGAAATAAAGTTTCATTCTCATCTTCCAATGGTCATAGTCATCTCCATCAAAGTATGGAGGTCTACCACTAGATTGACCCTCTAATACATGATCATGTCTACCACTAGTAGATGCCATATCAAGAATCACAAATAATGCACAAGACAATTACTTCTATATGCAAGTAACCTGCTCCGATACCACTTGTTAGGATGTATGGCACCACAAGAGGGGGGGTGAATTGTGTCCTTAGTCAAATTTAGACTAGGTCACTCCTTTTTCGGTTTCAATGAATTCTATCTAATTTCACCCTAAGCGGAAGCTAAATACCAAATTAAGTTCTAGTGTATATGTATATGAGTCAAGGAGAACAATCAATTTAAACAAACTTGAATCTAGCAACCTAAATATCCAATTTCAAGTATGTATGATATGAGAATGCAATGCTAATTGAAATTGCTGGAAAGTAAAAGAGGCAAGAGATTTATAGTGGTTCGGCTTAACCCAAGCCTACTCCACTCCCCAAGTCCCACTTGGGAATTTCAAACACTCCAATATGGCTTGTTCAACCGAGTCAAGCGGAACTCTTACAACCGATGTTTTTGTAGCTCAAACACCAAACTCTACACACCGTGTGGTTTGTAGCTCACCACACCAAACTCTACACACCGTGTGGTTTGTAGCTCACCACACTAACTTAATCAACAAAATACAAGCTCAAAAATGGCTCTAAGAATAGCCGGGTATGAGATAAGTTTAGGCTCAAAGGCTGGCTCTTTAGTAGCTGGATTTGTAAGTGTCTAAGGCTCAAATGAAGCTCTTGAAAAGCTGGAATGGGAATGGTAAGCACAAAACTCAGATTTGAGATTTTTTGGTTGCTAGGGTATGTGAAATTTTGAGTAGTGTATCAACCAACGAAAATCAGTTGTGATAAGGCTTGAATGGTGAAATGGAGATATAGAATGAAGCCTTATAGGTGCTGGAAATCAGATTGCTCAAGCAAGTAGAATGACTCTTGAGGAAATGATAAGAATCTGGTAAGAAAGGCTCAAGAGTAACAATAAAGCTTTACTTGGCTAGTGTGTGTGATCTCTCTTCAAAATCAAGTATGTAATCAAGAAATGAATGAGTGAAAGAATGAAAGCTTAGAAGATGAAGAACACTAGAGAGAGAGTGTAATTTTCGGCCAAGTATATGCACCATAGACAAAGAGTTAGTTTTTATAGAAAATTGTGGAGTGTAAGCTCATGAAATGAGGGCCATTGGATTGATATGAAAGATATGGACCCTTGGATCATTAGAGACGTTAGAAGGCTTAGAGAAGTGTGAAAATGTTTACAACAAGTCTCTTTTGGTAGGAAGAAATAATGGCTTTTGGATGGATATAAACTTTGGATGCATCTTGAAAGATACAACAATTGACTTGAGAAAAGTTTGTCTCTTAGGTGGAATAAATGATGGCCTTTGGATCAAATGAAAATTCAATTTTGGCCATAGGATGTAAAGTAGGAGAGATAAGAATAAAGCTTGAATCTTTGGCCATTGGATTAAAATGTGATTTTGATGTAGAGAGAATATGATCCATTGGATGTGGAGTGTCTTGGTGGGAAAGAGAAATGGTTTTGAAATAAAGCTTCCCACACATGTGAAGAGAAAAACTTGTCATAAGACTTGTTGTACCTCTTGTCTCCTCCTTTCAAATTAACTTTTCCTTCTCTTCTTTTTTTTGGCTCCAAGTCTTCCAGTTAAGATGTAACTATGGTTAACTTGTCTTCTTTGCCATGTCATCAATGCCATGTCATTAATGCCGTGTCAACAATGCCATGTCAGCTGCCACGTCACGTCCGTCGATTCTGACTTTGACTAGAAAGTTAATTTTACTTCAATTGATCCCAATTAAGCTTCAAGACATCTTTCGCAAAACTTGATTATGTTGACCACGAAATTGACTTTCTTAATCATGTTTGACACTGATTAAGTCTTCATTACAGTTCGGTTAAGGTCACCATGTTGATACATGGCCAACTTGATCATCCTACACACAATTAAACTCAAGACATGCTATGTAAACCCTTTTAGGATTTCTTGCAATTAGTTCATGTTAGTTCAATAATCAAATCATCAAATAAGCACAATTGAACTAGTTTAATATAAGTCTTGAATTCCTAAACTAATCAAGTAGGCATATGCACCTAGGTTTCTCAATACAATCAATAGATCAAAGTTCAATCAAAACATGCCGTTGTAATCACTCAAACAGATATTCAACAAGGATTGCTCAATTCTATGCATAGACAAGTTTTTCACGTTTCGTGCAATTTTAAACTTAACTTGGTATATTGGCTTTTTTACCTAACGAAACGTTGTCCAAAAGCTAAACTGGAAAGTTAAGACTTCCAAGAACACTAAAAAGAGTATAACGGTCTATTTTGATGCCTTAGGAATGCTCAATTCTATGCAGGGCAAGTTTTTCAAGTTTCGTGCCATTTTGAACTTAACTTGGTCTATTGGCTTCTTTACCTAACGAAACGATGTCCAAAAGCTAAACTAGCAAGTTAAGACTTCTAAGAACACTAAATAGAGTATAACGGTCCATTTTGATGCCTTAGGAATGCTCAATTCTATGCATAGATAAGTTTTTCACGTTTCGTGCAATTTTGAACTTAACTTGGTCTATTGGCTTCTTTACCTAATGAAACGTTGTCCAAAAGCTAAACGAGCAAGTTAAGACTTCTAAGAACACTAAATAGAGTATAACGGTCCATTTTGATGCCTTAGGAATGCTCAATTCTATGCATAGACAAGTTTTTCATGTTTCGTGCGATTTTGAATTTAACTTGGCCTATTGGCT
Organism: Tripterygium wilfordii; assembly: GCF_013401445.1. Classification (NCBI taxonomy): domain Eukaryota; kingdom Viridiplantae; phylum Streptophyta; class Magnoliopsida; order Celastrales; family Celastraceae; genus Tripterygium; species Tripterygium wilfordii. The sequence goes on along the minus strand of NW_024056357.1, from coordinate 64,322 downwards.
TCTTTACCTAACGAAACGACGTCCAAAAGCTAAACTAGCAAGTTAAGACTTCTAAGAACACTAAATAGAGTATAACGGTCAATTTTGATGCCTTAGGATTGCTGAATTCTATGCATAGACAAGTTTTTCACGTTTCGTGCAATTTTAAACTTAACTTGGTCTATTGGCTTCTTTACCTAACGAAACGTTGTCCAAAAGCTAAACTAGCAAGTTAAGACTTCTAAGAACACTAAATAGAGTATAACGGTCTATTTTGATGCCTTAGGAATGTTCAATTCTATGCATAGACAAGTTTTTCACGTTTCGTGCAATTTTGAACTTAACTTGGTCTCTTGGCTTCTTTACCTAACGAAACGATGTCCAAAAGCTAAACTAGCAAGTTAAGACTTCTAAGAATAGTAAATAGAGTATAACGGTCCATTTTGATGCCTTAGGAATGCTCAATTCTATGCATAGATAAGTTTTTCACGTTTCGTGCAATTTTGAACTTAACTTGGTCTATTGGCTTCTTTACCTAAGGAAACGTTGTCCAAAAGCTAAACTAGCAAGCTAAGATTTCAAAGAACACTAAATAGAGTATAACGGTCCATTTTGATGCCTTAGGAATGCTCAATTCTATGCATAGACAAGTTTTTCACGTTTCGTGCAATTTTGAACTTAACTTGGTCTATTGGCTTCTTTACCTAACGAAACGATGTCCAAAAGCTAAACTAGCAAGTTAAGACTTCTAAGAACACTAAATAGAGTATAACGGTCCATTTTGATGCCTTAGGAATGCTCAATTCTATGCATAGATAAGTTTTTCACGTTTCGTGCAATTTTGAACTTAACTTGGTCTATTGGCTTCTTTACCTAATGAAACGTTGTCCAAAAGCTAAACGAGCAAGTTAATTCTTCTAAGAACACTAAATAGAGTATAACGGTCCATTTTGATGCCTTAGGAATGCTCAATTCTATGCATAGACAAGTTTTTCACGTTTCGTGCAATTTTGAACTTAACTTGGTCTATTGGCATCCTTACCTAACGAAACGATGTCCGAAAGCTAAACTAGCAAGTTAAGACTTCTAAGAACACTAAATAGAGTATAACGGTCCATTTTGATGCCTTAGGAATGCTCAATTCTATGCATAGACAAGTTTTTCACGTTTCGTGCGATTTTGAACTTAACTTGGTCTATTGGCTTCTTTACCTAACGAAACGACGTCCAAAAGCTAAACTAGCAAGTTAAGACTTCTAAGAACACTAAAGAGAGTATAACGGTCAATTTTGATGCCTTAGGATTGCTGAATTCTATGCATAGACAAGTTTTTCACGTTTCGTGCAATTTTAAACTTAACTTGGTCTATTGGCTTCTTTACCTAACGAAACGTTCTCCAAAAGCTAAACTAGCAAGTTAAGACTTCTAAGAACACAAAATAGAGTATAACGGTCTATTTTGATGCCTTAGGAATGCTCAATTCTATGCATAGACAAGTTTTTCACGTTTCGTGCAATTTTGAACTTAACTTGGTCTATTGGCTTCTTTACCTAACGAAACGATGTCCAAAAGCTAAACTAGCAAGTTAAGATTTCAAAGAACACTAAATAGAGTATAACGGTCCATTTTGATGCCTTAGGAATGCTCAATTCTATGCATAGATAAGTTTTTCACGTTTCGTGCAATTTTGAACTTAACTTGGTCTATTGGCTTCTTTACCTAACGAAACATTGTCCAAAAGCTAAACTAGCAAGTTAAGACTTCCAAGAACACTAAATAGAGTATAACGGTCCATTTTGATGCCTTAGGAATGCTCAATTCTATGCATAGACAAGTTTTTCACGTTTCGTGCTATTTTGAACTTAACTTGGTCTATTGGCTTCTTTACCTAACGAAACATTGTTCAAAAGCTAAACTAGCAAGTTAAGACTTCCAAGAACACTAAATAGAGTATAACGGTCCATTTTGATGCCTTAGGAATGCTCAATTCTATGCATAGATAAGTTTTTCACGTTTCGTGCAATTTTGAACTTAACTTGGTCTATTGGCTTCTTTACCTAACGAAACGTTGTCCAAAAGCTAAACTAGCAAGTTAAGATTTCAAAGAACACTAAATAGAGTATAACGGTCTATTTTGATGCCTTAGGAATGCTCAATTCTATGCATAGATAAGTTTTTCACGTTTCGTGCAATTTTGAACTTAACTTGGTCTATTGGCTTCTTTACCTAACGAAACATTGTCCAAAAGCTAAACTAGCAAGTTAAGACTTCCAAGAACACTAAATAGAGTATAACGGTCCATTTTGATGCCTTAGGAATGCTCAATTCTATGCATAGACAAGTTTTTCACGTTTCGTGCGATTTTGAACTTAACTTGGTCTATTGGCTTCTTTACCTAACGAAACGACGTCCAAAAGCTAAACTAGCAAGTTAAGACTTCTAAGAACACTAAAGAGAGTATAACGGTCAATTTTGTTGCCTTAGGATTGCTGAATTCTATGCATAGACAAGTTTTTCACGTTTCGTGCAATTTTAAACTTAACATGGTCTATTGGCTTCTTTACCTAACGAAACGTTCTCCAAAAGCTAAACTAGCAAGCTAAGACTTCTAAGAACACTAAATAGAGTATAACGGTCTATTTTGATGCCTTAGGAATGCTCAATTCTATGCATAGACAAGTTTTTCACGTTTCGTGCAATTTTGAACTTAACTTGGTCTATTGGCTTCTTTACCTAACGAAACGATGTCCAAAAGCTAAACTAGCAAGTTAAGACTTCTAAGAACAGTAAATAGAGTATAACGGTCCATTTTGATGCCTTAGGAATGCTCAATTCTATGCATAGATAAGTTTTTCACGTTTCGTGCAATTTTGAACTTAACTTGGTCTATTGGCTTCTTTACCTAACGAAACGTTGTCCAAAAGCTAAACTAGCAAGTTAAGATTTCAAAGAACACTAAATAGAGTATAACGGTCTATTTTGATGCCTTAGGAATGCTCAATTCTATGCATAGATAAGTTTTTCACGTTTCGTGCAATTTTGAACTTAACTTGGTCTATTGGCTTCTTTACCTAACGAAACATTGTCCAAAAGCTAAACTAGCAAGTTAAGACTTCCAAGAACACTAAATAGAGTATAACGGTCCATTTTGATGCCTTAGGAATGCTCAATTCTATGCATAGACAAGTTTTTCACGTTTCGTGCGATTTTGAACTTAACTTGGTCTATTGGCTTCTTTACCTAACGAAACGACGTCCAAAAGCTAAACTAGCAAGTTAAGACTTCTAAGAACACTAAAGAGAGTATAACGGTCAATTTTGTTGCCTTAGGATTGCTGAATTCTATGCATAGACAAGTTTTTCACGTTTCGTGCAATTTTAAACTTAACATGGTCTATTGGCTTCTTTACCTAACGAAACGTTCTCCAAAAGCTAAACTAGCAAGCTAAGACTTCTAAGAACACTAAATAGAGTATAACGGTCTATTTTGATGCCTTAGGAATGCTCAATTCTATGCATAGACAAGTTTTTCACGTTTCGTGCAATTTTGAACTTAACTTGGTCTATTGGCTTCTTTACCTAACGAAACGATGTCCAAAAGCTAAACTAGCAAGTTAAGACTTCTAAGAACAGTAAATAGAGTATAACGGTCCATTTTGATGCCTTAGGAATGCTCAATTCTATGCATAGATAAGTTTTTCACGTTTCGTGCAATTTTGAACTTAACTTGGTCTATTGGCTTCTTTACCTAACGAAACGTTGTCCAAAAGCTAAACTAGCAAGTTAAGATTTCAAAGAACACTAAATAGAGTATAACGGTCCATTTTGATGCCTTAGGAATGCTCAATTCTATGCATAGATAAGTTTTTCACGTTTCGTGCAATTTTGAACTTAACTTGGTCTATTGGCTTCTTTACCTAACGAAACATTGTCCAAAAGCTAAACTAGCAAGTTAAGACTTCCAAGAACACTAAATAGAGTATAACGGTCCATTTTGATGCCTTAGGAATGCTCAATTCTATGCAGAGACAAGTTTTTCACGTTTCGTGCAATTTTGAACTTAACTTGGTCTATTGGCTTCTTTACCTAACGAAACGATGTCCAAAAGCTAAACTAGCAAGTTAAGATTTCAAAGAACACTAAATAGAGTATAACGGTCCATTTTGATGCCTTAGGAATGCTCAATTCTATGCATAGATAAGTTTTTCACGTTTCGTGCAATTTTGAACTTAACTTGGTCTATTGGCTTCTTTACCTAACGAAACATTGTCCAAAAGCTAAACTAGCAAGTTAAGACTTCCAAGAACACTAAATAGAGTATAACGGTCCATTTTGATGCCTTAGGAATGCTCAATTCTATGCATAGACAAGTTTTTCACGTTTCGTGCTATTTTGAACTTAACTTGGTCTATTGGCTTCTTTACCTAACGAAACATTGTTCAAAAGCTAAACTAGCAAGTTAAGACTTCCAAGAACACTAAATAGAGTATAACGGTCCATTTTGATGCCTTAGGAATGCTCAATTCTATGCATAGATAAGTTTTTCACGTTTCGTGCAATTTTGAACTTAACTTGGTCTATTGGCTTCTTTACCTAACGAAACGTTGTCCAAAAGCTAAACTAGCAAGTTAAGATTTCAAAGAACACTAAATAGAGTATAACGGTCTATTTTGATGCCTTAGGAATGCTCAATTCTATGCATAGATAAGTTTTTCACGTTTCGTGCAATTTTGAACTTAACTTGGTCTATTGGCTTCTTTACCTAACGAAACATTGTCCAAAAGCTAAACTAGCAAGTTAAGACTTCCAAGAACACTAAATAGAGTATAACGGTCCATTTTGATGCCTTAGGAATGCTGAATTCTACGCATAGACAAGTTTTTCACGTTTCGTGCGATTTTAAACTTAACTTGGTCTATTGGCTTCTTTACCTAACGAAACGACGTCCAAAAGCTAAACTAGCAAGTTAAGACTTCTAAGAACACTAAAGAGAGTATAACGGTCCATTTTGATGCCTTAGGAATGCTCAATTCTATGCATAGATAAGTTTTTCACGTTTCGTGCAATTTTGAACTTAACTTGGTCTATTGGCTTCTTTACCTAACGAAACGTTGTCCAAAAGCTAAACTAGCAAGTTAAGATTTCAAAGAACACTAAATAGAGTATAACGGTCCATTTTGATGCCTTAGGAATGCTCAATTCTATGCATAGATAAGTTTTTCACGTTTCGTGCAATTTTGAACTTAACTTGGTCTATTGGCTTCTTTACCTAACGAAACGTTGTCCAAAAGCTAAACTAGCAAATTAAGATTTCAAAGAACACTAAATAGAGTATAACGGTCTATTTTGATGCCTTAGGAATGCTCAATTCTATGCATAGATAAGTTTTTCACGTTTCGTGCAATTTTGAACTTAACTTGGTCTATTGGCTTCTTTACCTAACGAAACATTGTCCAAAAGCTAAACTAGCAAGTTAAGACTTCCAAGAACACTAAATAGAGTATAACGGTCCATTTTGATGCCTTAGGAATGCTCAATTCTATGCATAGACAAGTTTTTCACGTTTCGTGCAATTTTGAACTTAACTTGGTCTATTGGCTTCTTTACCTAACGAAACATCGTTCAAAAGCTAAGCTAGCAAGTTAAGACTTCCAAGAACACTAAATAGAGTATAACGGTCCATTTTGATGCCTTAGGAATGCTCAATTCTATGCATAGATAAGTTTTTCACGTTTCGTGCAATTTTAAACTTAACTTGGTCTATTGGCTTCTTTACCTAACGAAACGATGTCCAAAAGCTAAACTAGCAAGTTAAGACTTCTAAGAACACTCAATAGAGTATAACGGTCCATTTTGATGCCTTAGGAATGCTCAATTCTATGCATAGACAAGTTTTTCACATTTTGTGCAATTTTGAACTAACTTGGTCTATTGGCTTCTTTACCTACCGAAACGTTGTCCAAAAGCTAAACTAGCAAGTTAAGACTTTAAAGAACACTAAATAGAGTATAACGGTCTATTTTGATGCCTTAGGAATGCTCAATTCTAGGCATAGATAAGTTTTTCACGTTTCGTGCAATTTTGAACTTAACTTGGTCTATTGGCTTCTTTACCTAACGAAACATTGTTCAAAAGCTAAACTAGCAAGTTATGACTTCCAAGAACACTAAATAGAGTATAACATTCCATTTTGATGCCTTAGGAATGCTCAATTCTATGCATAGATAAGTTTTTCACGTTTCGTGCAATTTTGAACTTAACTTGGTCTATTGGCTTCTTTACCTAACGAAACGTTGTCCAAAAGCTAAACTAGCAAGTTAAGACTTCCAAGAACACTAAATAGAGTATAACGGTCCATTTTGATGCCTTAGGAATGCTCAATTCTATGCATAGACAAGTTTTTCACGTTTCGTGCTATTTTGAACTTAACTTGGTCTATTGGCTTCTTTACCTAACGAAACATTGTTCAAAAGCTAAACTAGCAAGTTAAGACTTCCAAGAACACTAAATAGAGTATAACGGTCCATTTTGATGCCTTAGGAATGCTCAATTCTATGCCAAGACAAGTTTTTCACGTTTCGTGCAATTTTGAACTTAACTTGGTCTATTGGCTTCTTTACCTAACGAAACGTTGTCCAAATGCTAAACTAGCAAGTTAAGATTTCAAAGAACACTAAATAGAGTATAACGGTCTATTTTGATGCCTTAGGAATGCCAATCCTATGCATAGATAAGTTTTTCACGTTTCGTGCAATTTTGAACTTAACTTGGTCTATTGGCTTCTTTACCTAACGAAACATTGTCCAAAAGCTAAACTAGCAAGTTAAGACTTCCAAGAACACTAAATAGAGTATAACGGTTCATTTTGATGCCTTAGGAATGCTCAATTCTATGCATAGACAAGTTTTTCACGTTTCGTGCAATTTTGAACTTAACTTGGTCTATTGGCTTCTTTACCTAACGAAACATCGTTCAAAAGCTAAGCTAGCAAGTTAAGACTTCCAAGAACACTAAATAGAGTATAACGGTCCATTTTGATGCCTTAGGAATGCTCAATTCTATGCATAGATAAGTTTTTCACCTTTCGTGCAATTTTAAACTTAACTTGGTATATTGGCTTCTTTACCTAACGAAACGATGTCCAAAAGCTAAACTAGCAAGTTAAGACTTCTAAGAACACTCAATAGAGTATAACGGTCCATTTTGATGCCTTAGGAATGCTCAATTCTATGCATAGACAAGTTTTTCACATTTTGTGCAATTTTGAACTAACTTGGTCTATTGGCTTCTTTACCTACCGAAACGTTGTCCAAAAGCTAAACTAGCAAGTTAAGACTTTAAAGAACACTAAATAGAGTATAACGGTCTATTTTGATGCCTTAGGAATGCTCAATTCTAGGCATAGATAAGTTTTTCACGTTTCGTGCAATTTTGAACTTAACTTGGTCTATTGGCTTCTTTACCTAACGAAACATTGTTCAAAAGCTAAACTAGCAAGTTATGACTTCCAAGAACACTAAATAGAGTATAACATTCCATTTTGATGCCTTAGGAATGCTCAATTCTATGCATAGATAAGTTTTTCACGTTTCGTGCAATTTTGAACTTAACTTGGTCTATTGGCTTCTTTACCTAACGAAACGTTGTCCAAAAGCTAAACTAGCAAGTTAAGACTTCCAAGAACACTAAATAGAGTATAACGGTCCATTTTGATGCCTTAGGAATGCTCAATTCTATGCATAGACAAGTTTTTCACGTTTCGTGCTATTTTGAACTTAACTTGGTCTATTGGCTTCTTTACCTAACGAAACATTGTTCAAAAGCTAAACTAGCAAGTTAAGACTTCCAAGAACACTAAATAGAGTATAACGGTCCATTTTGATGCCTTAGGAATGCTCAATTCTATGCCAAGATAAGTTTTTCACGTTTCGTGCAATTTTGAACTTAACTTGGTCTATTGGCTTCTTTACCTAACGAAACGTTGTCCAAATGCTAAACTAGCAAGTTAAGATTTCAAAGAACACTAAATAGAGTATAACGGTCTATTTTGATGCCTTAGGAATGCCAATCCTATGCATAGATAAGTTTTTCACGTTTCGTGCAATTTTGAACTTAACTTGGTCTATTGGCTTCTTTACCTAACGAAACATTGTCCAAAAGCTAAACTAGCAAGTTAAGACTTCCAAGAACAATAAATAGAGTATAACGGTCCATTTTGATGCCTTAGGAATGCTCAATTCTATGCATAGACAAGTTTTTCACGTTTCGTGCTATTTTGAACTTAACTTGGTCTATTGGCTTCTTTACCTAACGAAACATTGTTCAAAAGCTAAACTAGCAAGTTAAGACTTCCAAGAACACTAAATAGAGTATAACGGTCCATTTTGATGCCTTAGGAATGCTCAATTCTATGCATAGATAAGTTTTTCACGTTTCGTGCAATTTTAAACTTAACTTGGTCTATTGGCTTCTTTACCTAACGAAACGATGTATAAAAGCTAAACTAGCAAGTTAAGACTTCTAAGAACACTCAATAGAGTATAACGGTCCATTTTGATGCCTTAGGAATGCTCAATTCTATGCATAGACAAGTTTTTCAAATTTCGTGCAATTTTGAACTTAACTTGGTCTATTGGCTTCTTTACCTACCGAAACGTTGTCCAAAAGCTAAACTAGCAAGTTAAGACTTTAAAGAACACTAAATAGAGTATAACGGTCTATTTTGATGCCTTAGGAATGCTCAATTCTATGCATAGATAAGTTTTTCACGTTTCGTGCAATTTTGAACTTAACTTGGTCTATTGGCTTCTTTACCTAACGAAACGTTGTCCAAAAGCTAAACTAGCAAGTTAAGATTTCAAAGAACACTAAATAGAGTATAACGGTCCATTTTGATGCCTTAGGAATGCTCAATTCTATGCATAGATAAGTTTTTCACGTTTCGTGCAATTTTGAACTTAACTTGGTCTATTGGCTTCTTTACCTAACGAAACATTGTCCAAAAGCTAAACTAGCAAGTTAAGACTTCCAAGAACACTAAATAGAGTATAACGGTCCATTTTGATGCCTTAGGAATGCTCAATTCTATGCAGAGACAAGTTTTTCACGTTTCGTGCAATTTTGAACTTAACTTGGTCTATTGGCTTCTTTACCTAACGAAACGATGTCCAAAAGCTAAACTAGCAAGTTAAGATTTCAAAGAACACTAAATAGAGTATAACGGTCCATTTTGATGCCTTAGGAATGCTCAATTCTATGCATAGATAAGTTTTTCACGTTTCGTGCAATTTTGAACTTAACTTGGTCTATTGGCTTCTTTACCTAACGAAACATTGTCCAAAAGCTAAACTAGCAAGTTAAGACTTCCAAGAACACTAAATAGAGTATAACGGTCCATTTTGATGCCTTAGGAATGCTCAATTCTATGCATAGACAAGTTTTTCACGTTTCGTGCTATTTTGAACTTAACTTGGTCTATTGGCTTCTTTACCTAACGAAACATTGTTCAAAAGCTAAACTAGCAAGTTAAGACTTCCAAGAACACTAAATAGAGTATAACGGTCCATTTTGATGCCTTAGGAATGCTCAATTCTATGCATAGATAAGTTTTTCACGTTTCGTGCAATTTTGAACTTAACTTGGTCTATTGGCTTCTTTACCTAACGAAACGTTGTCCAAAAGCTAAACTAGCAAGTTAAGATTTCAAAGAACACTAAATAGAGTATAACGGTCTATTTTGATGCCTTAGGAATGCTCAATTCTATGCATAGATAAGTTTTTCACGTTTCGTGCAATTTTGAACTTAACTTGGTCTATTGGCTTCTTTACCTAACGAAACATTGTCCAAAAGCTAAACTAGCAAGTTAAGACTTCCAAGAACACTAAATAGAGTATAACGGTCCATTTTGATGCCTTAGGAATGCTGACTTCTACGCATAGACAAGTTTTTCACGTTTCGTGCGATTTTAAACTTAACTTGGTCTATTGGCTTCTTTACCTAACGAAACGACGTCCAAAAGCTAAACTAGCAAGTTAAGACTTCTAAGAACACTAAAGAGAGTATAACGGTCCATTTTGATGCCTTAGGAATGCTCAATTCTATGCATAGATAAGTTTTTCACGTTTCGTGCAATTTTGAACTTAACTTGGTCTATTGGCTTCTTTACCTAACGAAACGTTGTCCAAAAGCTAAACTAGCAAGTTAAGATTTCAAAGAACACTAAATAGAGTATAACGGTCCATTTTGATGCCTTAGGAATGCTCAATTCTATGCATAGATAAGTTTTTCACGTTTCGTGCAATTTTGAACTTAACTTGGTCTATTGGCTTCTTTACCTAACGAAACGTTGTCCAAAAGCTAAACTAGCAAATTAAGATTTCAAAGAACACTAAATAGAGTATAACGGTCTATTTTGATGCCTTAGGAATGCTCAATTCTATGCATAGATAAGTTTTTCACGTTTCGTGCAATTTTGAACTTAACTTGGTCTATTGGCTTCTTTACCTAACGAAACATTGTCCAAAAGCTAAACTAGCAAGTTAAGACTTCCAAGAACACTAAATAGAGTATAACGGTCCATTTTGATGCCTTAGGAATGCTCAATTCTATGCATAGACAAGTTTTTCACGTTTCGTGCAATTTTGAACTTAACTTGGTCTATTGGCTTCTTTACCTAACGAAACATCGTTCAAAAGCTAAGCTAGCAAGTTAAGACTTCCAAGAACACTAAATAGAGTATAACGGTCCATTTTGATGCCTTAGGAATGCTCAATTCTATGCATAGATAAGTTTTTCACGTTTCGTGCAATTTTAAACTTAACTTGGTCTATTGGCTTCTTTACCTAACGAAACGATGTCCAAAAGCTAAACTAGCAAGTTAAGACTTCTAAGAACACTCAATAGAGTATAACGGTCCATTTTGATGCCTTAGGAATGCTCAATTCTATGCATAGACAAGTTTTTCACATTTTGTGCAATTTTGAACTAACTTGGTCTATTGGCTTCTTTACCTACCGAAACGTTGTCCAAAAGCTAAACTAGCAAGTTAAGACTTTAAAGAACACTAAATAGAGTATAACGGTCTATTTTGATGCCTTAGGAATGCTCAATTCTAGGCATAGATAAGTTTTTCACGTTTCGTGCAATTTTGAACTTAACTTGGTCTATTGGCTTCTTTACCTAACGAAACATTGTTCAAAAGCTAAACTAGCAAGTTATGACTTCCAAGAACACTAAATAGAGTATAACATTCCATTTTGATGCCTTAGGAATGCTCAATTCTATGCATAGATAAGTTTTTCACGTTTCGTGCAATTTTGAACTTAACTTGGTCTATTGGCTTCTTTACCTAACGAAACGTTGTCCAAAAGCTAAACTAGCAAGTTAAGACTTCCAAGAACACTAAATAGAGTATAACGGTCCATTTTGATGCCTTAGGAATGCTCAATTCTATGCATAGACAAGTTTTTCACGTTTCGTGCTATTTTGAACTTAACTTGGTCTATTGGCTTCTTTACCTAACGAAACATTGTTCAAAAGCTAAACTAGCAAGTTAAGACTTCCAAGAACACTAAATAGAGTATAACGGTCCATTTTGATGCCTTAGGAATGCTCAATTCTATGCCAAGATAAGTTTTTCACGTTTCGTGCAATTTTGAACTTAACTTGGTCTATTGGCTTCTTTACCTAACGAAACATTGTCCAAAAGCTAAACTAGCAAGTTAAGACTTCCAAGAACACTAAATAGAGTATAACGGTCCATTTTGATGCCTTAGGAATGCTCAATTCTATGCATAGACAAGTTTTTCACGTTTCGTGCTATTTTGAACTTAACTTGGTCTATTGGCTTCTTTACCTAACGAAACATTGTTCAAAAGCTAAACTAGCAAGTTAAGACTTCCAAGAACACTAAATAGAGTATAACGGTCCATTTTGATGCCTTAGGAATGCTCAATTCTATGCATAGATAAGTTTTTCACGTTTCGTGCAATTTTGAACTTAACTTGGTCTATTGGCTTCTTTACCTAACGAAACGTTGTCCAAAAGCTAAACTAGCAAGTTAAGATTTCAAAGAACACTAAATAGAGTATAACGGTCTATTTTGATGCCTTAGGAATGCTCAATTCTATGCATAGATAAGTTTTTCACGTTTCGTGCAATTTTGAACTTAACTTGGTCTATTGGCTTCTTTACCTAACGAAACATTGTCCAAAAGCTAAACTAGCAAGTTAAGACTTCCAAGAACACTAAATAGAGTATAACGGTCCATTTTGATGCCTTAGGAATGCTGACTTCTACGCATAGACAAGTTTTTCACGTTTCGTGCGATTTTAAACTTAACTTGGTCTATTGGCTTCTTTACCTAACGAAACGACGTCCAAAAGCTAAACTAGCAAGTTAAGACTTCTAAGAACACTAAAGAGAGTATAACGGTCCATTTTGATGCCTTAGGAATGCTCAATTCTATGCATAGATAAGTTTTTCACGTTTCGTGCAATTTTGAACTTAACTTGGTCTATTGGCTTCTTTACCTAACGAAACGTTGTCCAAAAGCTAAACTAGCAAGTTAAGATTTCAAAGAACACTAAATAGAGTATAACGGTCCATTTTGATGCCTTAGGAATGCTCAATTCTATGCATAGATAAGTTTTTCACGTTTCGTGCAATTTTGAACTTAACTTGGTCTATTGGCTTCTTTACCTAACGAAACGTTGTCCAAAAGCTAAACTAGCAAATTAAGATTTCAAAGAACACTAAATAGAGTATAACGGTCTATTTTGATGCCTTAGGAATGCTCAATTCTATGCATAGATAAGTTTTTCACGTTTCGTGCAATTTTGAACTTAACTTGGTCTATTGGCTTCTTTACCTAACGAAACATTGTCCAAAAGCTAAACTAGCAAGTTAAGACTTCCAAGAACACTAAATAGAGTATAACGGTCCATTTTGATGCCTTAGGAATGCTCAATTCTATGCATAGACAAGTTTTTCACGTTTCGTGCAATTTTGAACTTAACTTGGTCTATTGGCTTCTTTACCTAACGAAACATCGTTCAAAAGCTAAGCTAGCAAGTTAAGACTTCCAAGAACACTAAATAGAGTATAACGGTCCATTTTGATGCCTTAGGAATGCTCAATTCTATGCATAGACAAGTTTTTCACATTTTGTGCAATTTTGAACTAACTTGGTCTATTGGCTTCTTTACCTACCGAAACGTTGTCCAAAAGCTAAACTAGCAAGTTAAGACTTTAAAGAACACTAAATAGAGTATAACGGTCTATTTTGATGCCTTAGGAATGCTCAATTCTAGGCATAGATAAGTTTTTCACGTTTCGTGCAATTTTGAACTTAACTTGGTCTATTGGCTTCTTTACCTAACGAAACATTGTTCAAAAGCTAAACTAGCAAGTTATGACTTCCAAGAACACTAAATAGAGTATAACATTCCATTTTGATGCCTTAGGAATGCTCAATTCTATGCATAGATAAGTTTTTCACGTTTCGTGCAATTTTGAACTTAACTTGGTCTATTGGCTTCTTTACCTAACGAAACGTTGTCCAAAAGCTAAACTAGCAAGTTAAGACTTCCAAGAACACTAAATAGAGTATAACGGTCCATTTTGATGCCTTAGGAATGCTCAATTCTATGCATAGACAAGTTTTTCACGTTTCGTGCTATTTTGAACTTAACTTGGTCTATTGGCTTCTTTACCTAACGAAACATTGTTCAAAAGCTAAACTAGCAAGTTAAGACTTCCAAGAACACTAAATAGAGTATAACGGTCCATTTTGATGCCTTAGGAATGCTCAATTCTATGCCAAGATAAGTTTTTCACGTTTCGTGCAATTTTGAACTTAACTTGGTCTATTGGCTTCTTTACCTAACGAAACGTTGTCCAAATGCTAAACTAGCAAGTTAAGATTTCAAAGAACACTAAATAGAGTATAACGGTCTATTTTGATGCCTTAGGAATGCCAATCCTATGCATAGATAAGTTTTTCACGTTTCGTGCAATTTTGAACTTAACTTGGTCTATTGGCTTCTTTACCTAACGAAACATTGTCCAAAAGCTAAACTAGCAAGTTAAGACTTCCAAGAACAATAAATAGAGTATAACGGTCCATTTTGATGCCTTAGGAATGCTCAATTCTATGCATAGACAAGTTTTTCACGTTTCGTGCTATTTTGAACTTAACTTGGTCTATTGGCTTCTTTACCTAACGAAACATTGTTCAAAAGCTAAACTAGCAAGTTAAGACTTCCAAGAACACTAAATAGAGTATAACGGTCCATTTTGATGCCTTAGGAATGCTCAATTCTATGCATAGATAAGTTTTTCACGTTTCGTGCAATTTTAAACTTAACTTGGTCTATTGGCTTCTTTACCTAACGAAACGATGTATAAAAGCTAAACTAGCAAGTTAAGACTTCTAAGAACACTCAATAGAGTATAACGGTCCATTTTGATGCCTTAGGAATGCTCAATTCTATGCATAGACAAGTTTTTCAAATTTCGTGCAATTTTGAACTTAACTTGGTCTATTGGCTTCTTTACCTACCGAAACGTTGTCCAAAAGCTAAACTAGCAAGTTAAGACTTTAAAGAACACTAAATAGAGTATAACGGTCTATTTTGATGCCTTAGGAATGCTCAATTCTATGCATAGATAAGTTTTTCACGTTTCGTGCAATTTTGAACTTAACTTGGTCTATTGGCTTCTTTACCTAACGAAACGTTGTCCAAAAGCTAAACTAGCAAGTTAAGATTTCAAAGAACACTAAATAGAGTATAACGGTCCATTTTGATGCCTTAGGAATGCTCAATTCTATGCATAGATAAGTTTTTCACGTTTCGTGCAATTTTGAACTTAACTTGGTCTATTGGCTTCTTTACCTAACGAAACATTGTCCAAAAGCTAAACTAGCAAGTTAAGACTTCCAAGAACACTAAATAGAGTATAACGGTCCATTTTGATGCCTTAGGAATGCTCAATTCTATGCAGAGACAAGTTTTTCACGTTTCGTGCAATTTTGAACTTAACTTGGTCTATTGGCTTCTTTACCTAACGAAACGATGTCCAAAAGCTAAACTAGCAAGTTAAGATTTCAAAGAACACTAAATAGAGTATAACGGTCCATTTTGATGCCTTAGGAATGCTCAATTCTATGCATAGATAAGTTTTTCACGTTTCGTGCAATTTTGAACTTAACTTGGTCTATTGGCTTCTTTACCTAACGAAACATTGTCCAAAAGCTAAACTAGCAAGTTAAGACTTCCAAGAACACTAAATAGAGTATAACGGTCCATTTTGATGCCTTAGGAATGCTCAATTCTATGCATAGACAAGTTTTTCACGTTTCGTGCTATTTTGAACTTAACTTGGTCTATTGGCTTCTTTACCTAACGAAACATTGTTCAAAAGCTAAACTAGCAAGTTAAGACTTCCAAGAACACTAAATAGAGTATAACGGTCCATTTTGATGCCTTAGGAATGCTCAATTCTATGCATAGATAAGTTTTTCACGTTTCGTGCAATTTTGAACTTAACTTGGTCTATTGGCTTCTTTACCTAACGAAACGTTGTCCAAAAGCTAAACTAGCAAGTTAAGATTTCAAAGAACACTAAATAGAGTATAACGGTCTATTTTGATGCCTTAGGAATGCTCAATTCTATGCATAGATAAGTTTTTCACGTTTCGTGCAATTTTGAACTTAACTTGGTCTATTGGCTTCTTTACCTAACGAAACATTGTCCAAAAGCTAAACTAGCAAGTTAAGACTTCCAAGAACACTAAATAGAGTATAACGGTCCATTTTGATGCCTTAGGAATGCTGACTTCTACGCATAGACAAGTTTTTCACGTTTCGTGCGATTTTAAACTTAACTTGGTCTATTGGCTTCTTTACCTAACGAAACGACGTCCAAAAGCTAAACTAGCAAGTTAAGACTTCTAAGAACACTAAAGAGAGTATAACGGTCCATTTTGATGCCTTAGGAATGCTCAATTCTATGCATAGATAAGTTTTTCACGTTTCGTGCAATTTTGAACTTAACTTGGTCTATTGGCTTCTTTACCTAACGAAACGTTGTCCAAAAGCTAAACTAGCAAGTTAAGATTTCAAAGAACACTAAATAGAGTATAACGGTCCATTTTGATGCCTTAGGAATGCTCAATTCTATGCATAGATAAGTTTTTCACGTTTCGTGCAATTTTGAACTTAACTTGGTCTATTGGCTTCTTTACCTAACGAAACGTTGTCCAAAAGCTAAACTAGCAAATTAAGATTTCAAAGAACACTAAATAGAGTATAACGGTCTATTTTGATGCCTTAGGAATGCTCAATTCTATGCATAGATAAGTTTTTCACGTTTCGTGCAATTTTGAACTTAACTTGGTCTATTGGCTTCTTTACCTAACGAAACATTGTCCAAAAGCTAAACTAGCAAGTTAAGACTTCCAAGAACACTAAATAGAGTATAACGGTCCATTTTGATGCCTTAGGAATGCTCAATTCTATGCATAGACAAGTTTTTCACGTTTCGTGCAATTTTGAACTTAACTTGGTCTATTGGCTTCTTTACCTAACGAAACATCGTTCAAAAGCTAAGCTAGCAAGTTAAGACTTCCAAGAACACTAAATAGAGTATAACGGTCCATTTTGATGCCTTAGGAATGCTCAATTCTATGCATAGATAAGTTTTTCACGTTTCGTGCAATTTTAAACTTAACTTGGTCTATTGGCTTCTTTACCTAACGAAACGATGTCCAAAAGCTAAACTAGCAAGTTAAGACTTCTAAGAACACTCAATAGAGTATAACGGTCCATTTTGATGCCTTAGGAATGCTCAATTCTATGCATAGACAAGTTTTTCACATTTTGTGCAATTTTGAACTAACTTGGTCTATTGGCTTCTTTACCTACCGAAACGTTGTCCAAAAGCTAAACTAGCAAGTTAAGACTTTAAAGAACACTAAATAGAGTATAACGGTCTATTTTGATGCCTTAGGAATGCTCAATTCTAGGCATAGATAAGTTTTTCACGTTTCGTGCAATTTTGAACTTAACTTGGTCTATTGGCTTCTTTACCTAACGAAACATTGTTCAAAAGCTAAACTAGCAAGTTATGACTTCCAAGAACACTAAATAGAGTATAACATTCCATTTTGATGCCTTAGGAATGCTCAATTCTATGCATAGATAAGTTTTTCACGTTTCGTGCAATTTTGAACTTAACTTGGTCTATTGGCTTCTTTACCTAACGAAACGTTGTCCAAAAGCTAAACTAGCAAGTTAAGACTTCCAAGAACACTAAATAGAGTATAACGGTCCATTTTGATGCCTTAGGAATGCTCAATTCTATGCATAGACAAGTTTTTCACGTTTCGTGCTATTTTGAACTTAACTTGGTCTATTGGCTTCTTTACCTAACGAAACATTGTTCAAAAGCTAAACTAGCAAGTTAAGACTTCCAAGAACACTAAATAGAGTATAACGGTCCATTTTGATGCCTTAGGAATGCTCAATTCTATGCCAAGATAAGTTTTTCACGTTTCGTGCAATTTTGAACTTAACTTGGTCTATTGGCTTCTTTACCTAACGAAACATTGTCCAAAAGCTAAACTAGCAAGTTAAGACTTCCAAGAACACTAAATAGAGTATAACGGTCCATTTTGATGCCTTAGGAATGCTCAATTCTATGCATAGACAAGTTTTTCACGTTTCGTGCTATTTTGAACTTAACTTGGTCTATTGGCTTCTTTACCTAACGAAACATTGTTCAAAAGCTAAACTAGCAAGTTAAGACTTCCAAGAACACTAAATAGAGTATAACGGTCCATTTTGATGCCTTAGGAATGCTCAATTCTATGCATAGATAAGTTTTTCACGTTTCGTGCAATTTTGAACTTAACTTGGTCTATTGGCTTCTTTACCTAACGAAACGTTGTCCAAAAGCTAAACTAGCAAGTTAAGATTTCAAAGAACACTAAATAGAGTATAACGGTCTATTTTGATGCCTTAGGAATGCTCAATTCTATGCATAGATAAGTTTTTCACGTTTCGTGCAATTTTGAACTTAACTTGGTCTATTGGCTTCTTTACCTAACGAAACATTGTCCAAAAGCTAAACTAGCAAGTTAAGACTTCCAAGAACACTAAATAGAGTATAACGGTCCATTTTGATGCCTTAGGAATGCTGACTTCTACGCATAGACAAGTTTTTCACGTTTCGTGCGATTTTAAACTTAACTTGGTCTATTGGCTTCTTTACCTAACGAAACGACGTCCAAAAGCTAAACTAGCAAGTTAAGACTTCTAAGAACACTAAAGAGAGTATAACGGTCCATTTTGATGCCTTAGGAATGCTCAATTCTATGCATAGATAAGTTTTTCACGTTTCGTGCAATTTTGAACTTAACTTGGTCTATTGGCTTCTTTACCTAACGAAACGTTGTCCAAAAGCTAAACTAGCAAGTTAAGATTTCAAAGAACACTAAATAGAGTATAACGGTCCATTTTGATGCCTTAGGAATGCTCAATTCTATGCATAGATAAGTTTTTCACGTTTCGTGCAATTTTGAACTTAACTTGGTCTATTGGCTTCTTTACCTAACGAAACGTTGTCCAAAAGCTAAACTAGCAAATTAAGATTTCAAAGAACACTAAATAGAGTATAACGGTCTATTTTGATGCCTTAGGAATGCTCAATTCTATGCATAGATAAGTTTTTCACGTTTCGTGCAATTTTGAACTTAACTTGGTCTATTGGCTTCTTTACCTAACGAAACATTGTCCAAAAGCTAAACTAGCAAGTTAAGACTTCCAAGAACACTAAATAGAGTATAACGGTCCATTTTGATGCCTTAGGAATGCTCAATTCTATGCATAGACAAGTTTTTCACGTTTCGTGCAATTTTGAACTTAACTTGGTCTATTGGCTTCTTTACCTAACGAAACATCGTTCAAAAGCTAAGCTAGCAAGTTAAGACTTCCAAGAACACTAAATAGAGTATAACGGTCCATTTTGATGCCTTAGGAATGCTCAATTCTATGCATAGATAAGTTTTTCACGTTTCGTGCAATTTTAAACTTAACTTGGTCTATTGGCTTCTTTACCTAACGAAACGATGTCCAAAAGCTAAACTAGCAAGTTAAGACTTCTAAGAACACTCAATAGAGTATAACGGTCCATTTTGATGCCTTAGGAATGCTCAATTCTATGCATAGACAAGTTTTTCACATTTTGTGCAATTTTGAACTAACTTGGTCTATTGGCTTCTTTACCTACCGAAACGTTGTCCAAAAGCTAAACTAGCAAGTTAAGACTTTAAAGAACACTAAATAGAGTATAACGGTCTATTTTGATGCCTTAGGAATGCTCAATTCTAGGCATAGATAAGTTTTTCACGTTTCGTGCAATTTTGAACTTAACTTGGTCTATTGGCTTCTTTACCTAACGAAACATTGTTCAAAAGCTAAACTAGCAAGTTATGACTTCCAAGAACACTAAATAGAGTATAACATTCCATTTTGATGCCTTAGGAATGCTCAATTCTATGCATAGATAAGTTTTTCACGTTTCGTGCAATTTTGAACTTAACTTGGTCTATTGGCTTCTTTACCTAACGAAACGTTGTCCAAAAGCTAAACTAGCAAGTTAAGACTTCCAAGAACACTAAATAGAGTATAACGGTCCATTTTGATGCCTTAGGAATGCTCAATTCTATGCATAGACAAGTTTTTCACGTTTCGTGCTATTTTGAACTTAACTTGGTCTATTGGCTTCTTTACCTAACGAAACATTGTTCAAAAGCTAAACTAGCAAGTTAAGACTTCCAAGAACACTAAATAGAGTATAACGGTCCATTTTGATGCCTTAGGAATGCTCAATTCTATGCCAAGATAAGTTTTTCACGTTTCGTGCAATTTTGAACTTAACTTGGTCTATTGGCTTCTTTACCTAACGAAACGTTGTCCAAATGCTAAACTAGCAAGTTAAGATTTCAAAGAACACTAAATAGAGTATAACGGTCTATTTTGATGCCTTAGGAATGCCAATCCTATGCATAGATAAGTTTTTCACGTTTCGTGCAATTTTGAACTTAACTTGGTCTATTGGCTTCTTTACCTAACGAAACATTGTCCAAAAGCTAAACTAGCAAGTTAAGACTTCCAAGAACAATAAATAGAGTATAACGGTCCATTTTGATGCCTTAGGAATGCTCAATTCTATGCATAGACAAGTTTTTCACGTTTCGTGCTATTTTGAACTTAACTTGGTCTATTGGCTTCTTTACCTAACGAAACATTGTTCAAAAGCTAAACTAGCAAGTTAAGACTTCCAAGAACACTAAATAGAGTATAACGGTCCATTTTGATGCCTTAGGAATGCTCAATTCTATGCATAGATAAGTTTTTCACGTTTCGTGCAATTTTAAACTTAACTTGGTCTATTGGCTTCTTTACCTAACGAAACGATGTATAAAAGCTAAACTAGCAAGTTAAGACTTCTAAGAACACTCAATAGAGTATAACGGTCCATTTTGATGCCTTAGGAATGCTCAATTCTATGCATAGACAAGTTTTTCAAATTTCGTGCAATTTTGAACTTAACTTGGTCTATTGGCTTCTTTACCTACCGAAACGTTGTCCAAAAGCTAAACTAGCAAGTTAAGACTTTAAAGAACACTAAATAGAGTATAACGGTCTATTTTGATGCCTTAGGAATGCTCAATTCTAGGCATAGATAAGTTTTTCACGTTTCGTGCAATTTTGAACTTAACTTGGTCTATTGGCTTCTTTACCTAATGAAACGTTGTCCAAAAGCTAAACGAGCAAGTTTAGACTTCGAAGAACACTAAATAGAGTATAAAGGTCTATTTTGATGCCTTAGGAATGCTCAATTCTATGCAGGGCAAGTTTTTCATGTTTCGTGCCATTTTGAACTTAACTTGGTCTATTGGCTTCTTTACCTAACGAAACGTTGTCCAAAAGCTAAACTAGCAAGTTAAGACTTCTAAGAACACTAAATAGAGTATAACGGTCCATTTTGATGCCCTAGGAATGCTCAATTCTATGCATAGACAAGTTTTTCACGTTTCGTGCAATTTTGAACTTAACTTGGTCTATTGGCTTCTTTACCTAACGAAACGTTGTCCAAAAGCTAAACTAGCAAGTTAAGACTTCTAAGAACACTAAATAGAGTATAACGGTCCATTTTGATGCCCTAGGAATGCTCAATTCTATGCATAGACAAGTTTTTCACGTTTCGTGCAATTTTGAACTTAACTTGGTCTATTGGCTTCTTTACCTAACGAAACGTTGTCCAAAAGCTAAACTAGCAAGTTAAGACTTCTAAGAACACTAAATAGAGTATAACGGTCCATTTTGATGCCCTAGGAATGCTCAATTCTATGCATAGATAAGTTTTTCATGTTTCATGCAATTTTGAACCTAACTTGGTCTATTGGCTTCTTTACCTAACGAAACGTTGTCAAAAAGCTAAACTAGCAAGTTAAGACTTCGAAGAACACTAAATAGAGTATAACAGGTCTATTTTGATGCCTTAGGAATGCTCAATTCTATGCATAGGCAAGTTTTTCATGTTTCGTGCCATTTTGAACTTAACTTGGTCTATTGGCTGCTTTACCTAACGAAACGTTGTCCAAAAGCTAAACTAGCAAGTTAAGACTTCTAAGAACACTAAATAGAGTATAACGGTCCATTTTGATGCCTTAGGAATGCTCAATTCTATGCATAGACAAGTTTTTCACGTTTCGTGCAATTTTGAACTTAACTTGGTCTATTGGCATCTATACCTAACGAAACGATGTCCAAAAGCTAAACTAGCAAGTTAAGACTTCTAAGAACACTAAATAGAGTATAACGGTCCATTTTGATGCCCTAGGAATGCTCAATTCTATGCATAGACAAGTTTTTCACGTTTCATGCAATTTTGAACCTACCTGGGTCTATTGGCTTCTTTACCTAACGAAACGTTGTCAAAAAGCTAAACTAGCAAGTTAAGACTTCGAAGAACACTAAATAGAGTATAACGGTCTATTTTGATGCCTTAGGAATGCTCAATTCTATGCAGGGCAAGTTTTTCATGTTTCGTGCCATTTTGAACTTAACTTGGTCTATTGGCTTCTTTACCTAACGAAACGATGTACAAAAGCTAAACTAGCAAGTTAAGACTTTCAAAGAACACTAAATAGAGTATAACAGTCTATTTTGATGCCTTAGGAATGCTCAATTCTGTGCATAGACAAGTTTTTCACGTTTCGTGCAATTTTGAACTTAACTTGGTCTATTGGCTTCTTTACCTAACGAAACGTTGTCCAAAAGCTAAACTAGCAAGTTAAGACTTCCAAGAACACTAAATAGAGTATAACGGTCTATTTTGATGCCTTAAGAATGCTCAATTCTATGCAGGGCAAGTTTTTCAAGTTTCGTGCCATTTTGAACTTAACTTGGTCTATTGGCTTCTTTACCTAACGACACGTTGTCCAAAAGCTAAACTAGCAAGTTAAGACTTCTAAGAACACAAAATAGCGTATAACGGTCCATTTTGATGCCTTAGGAATGCTCAATTCTGTGCATAGATAAGTTTTTCACGTTTCGTGCAATTTTGAACTTAACTTGGTCTATTGGCTTCTTTACCTAACGAAACGTTGTCCAAAAGCTAAACTAGCAAGTTAAGATTTCAAAGAACACTAAATAGAGTATAACGGTCTATTTTGATGCCTTAGGAATGCTCAATTCTATGCATAGATAAGTTTTTCACGTTTCGTGCAATTTTGAACTTAACTTGGTCTATTGGCTTCTTTACCTAACGAAACGTTGTCCAAAAGCTAAACTAGCAAGTTAAGACTTCCAAGAACACTAAATAAAGTATAACGGTCTATTTTGATGCCTTAGGAATGCTCAATTCTATGCAGGGCAAGTTTTTCAAGTTTCGTGCCATTTTGAACTTAACTTGGTCTATTGGCTTCTTTACCTAACGAAACGATGTCCAAAAGCTAAACTAGCAAGTTAAGACTTCTAAGAACACTAAATAGAGTATAACGGTCCATTTTGATGCCTTAGGAATGCTCAATTCTATGCATAGATAAGTTTTTCACGTTTCGTGCAATTTTGAACTTAACTTGGTCTATTGGCTTCTTTACCTAACGAAACGTTGTCCAAAACCTAAACTAGCAAGTTAAGACTTCTAAGAACACTAAATAGAGTATAACGGTCCATTTTGATGCCTTAGGAATGCTCAATTCTATGCATAGACAAGTTTTTCACGTTTCGTGCGATTTTGAACTTAACTTGGTCTATTGGCTTGTTTACCTAACGAAACGACGTCCAAAAGCTAAACTAGCAAGTTAAGACTTCTAAGAACACTAAATAGAGTATAACGGTCAATTTTGATGCCTTAGGATTGCTGAATTCTATGCATAGACAAGTTTTTCACGTTTCGTGCAATTTTAAACTTAACTTGGTCTATTGGCTTCTTTACCTAACGAAACGTTGTCCAAAAGCTAAACTAGCAAGTTAAGACTTCTAAGAACACTAAATAGAGTATAACGGTCTATTTTGATGCCTTAGGAATGCTCAATTCTATGCATAGACAAGTTTTTCACGTTTCGTGCAATTTTGAACTTAACTTGGTCTATTGGCTTCTTTACTTAACGAAACGATGTCCAAAAGCTAAACTAGCAAGTTAAGACTTCTAAGAACACTAAATAGCGTATAACGGTCCATTTTGATGCCTTAGGAATGCTCAATTCTATGCATAGATAAGTTTTTCACGTTTCGTGCAATTTTGAACTTCACTTGGTCTATTGGCTTCTTTACCTAACGAAACGTTGTCCAAAAGCTAAACTAGCAAGTTAAGATTTCAAAGAACACTAAATAGAGTATAACGGTCCATTTTGATGCCTTAGGAATGCTCAATTCTATGCATAGATAAGTTTTTCACGTTTCGTGCAATTTTGAACTTAACTTGGTCTATTGGCTTCTTTACCTAACGAAACGTTGTCCAAAAGCTAAACTAGCAAGTTAAGATTTCAAAGAACACTAAATAGAGTATAACGGTCTATTTTGATGCCTTAGGAATGCTCAATTCTATGCATAGATAAGTTTTTCACGTTTCGTGCAATTTTGAACTTAACTTAGTCTATTGGCTTCTTTACCTAACGGAACATTGTCCAAAAGCTAAACTAGCAAGTTAAGACTTCCAAGAACACTAAATAGAGTATAACGGTCCATTTTGATGCCTTAGGAATGCTCAATTCTATGCATAGACAAGTTTTTCACGTTTCGTGCAATTTTGAACTTAACTTGGTCTATTGGCATCTATACCTAACGAAACGATGTCCAAAAGCAAAACTAGCAAGTTAAGACTTCTAAGAACACTAAATAGAGTATAACGGTCCATTTTGATGCCCTAGGAATGCTCAATTCTATGCATAGACAAGTTTTTCACGTTTCATGCAATTTTGAACCTACCTTGGTCTATTGGCTTCTTTACCTAACGAAACGTTGTCAAACAGCTAAACTAGCAAGTTAAGACTTCGAAGAACACTAAATAGAGTATAACGGTCTATTTTGATGCCTTAGGAATGCTCAATTCTATGCAGGGCAAGTTTTTCATGTTTCGTGCCATTTTGAACTTAACTTGGTCTATTGGCTTCTTTACCTAACGAAACGATGTCCAAAAGCTAAACTAGCAAGTTAAGATTTCAAAGAACACTAAATAGAGTATAACGGTCTATTTTGATGCATTAGGAATGCTCAATTCTATGCATAGATAAGTTTTTCACGTTTCGTGCAATTTTGAACTTAACTTGGTCTATTGGCTTCTTTACCTAACGAAACGTTGTCCAAAAGCTAAACTAGCAAGTTAAGACTTCCAAGAACACTAAATAGAGTATAACGGTCTATTTTGATGCCTTAGGAATGCTCAATTCTATGCAGGGCAAGTTTTTCAAGTTTCGTGCCATTTTGAACTTAACTTGGTCTATTGGCTTCTTTACCTAACGAAACGATGTCCAAAAGCTAAACTAGCAAGTTAAGACTTCTAAGAACACTAAATAGCGTATAACGGTCCATTTTGATGCCTTAGGAATGCTCAATTCTATGCATAGATAAGTTTTTCACGTTTCGTGCAATTTTGAACTTAACTTGGTCTATTGGCTTCTTTACCTAACGAAACGTTGTCCAAAAGCTAAACTAGCAAGTTAAGACTTCTAAGAACACTAAATAGAGTATAACGGTCCATTTTGATGCCTTAGGAATGCTCAATTCTATGCATAGACAAGTTTTTCACGTTTCGTGCAATTTTGAACTTAACTTGGTCTATTGGCTTCTTTACTTAACGAAACGATGTCCAAAAGCTAAACTAGCAAGTTAAGACTTCTAAGAACAGTAAATAGAGTATAACGGTCCATTTTGATGCCTTAGGAATGCTCAATTCTATGCATAGATAAGTTTTTCACGTTTCGTGCAATTTTGAACTTAACTTGGTCTATTGGCTTCTTTACCTAACAAAACGTTGTCCAAAAGCTAAACTAGCAAGTTAAGATTTCAAAGAACACTAAATAGAGTATAACGGTCCATTTTGATGCCTTAGGAATGCTCAATTCTATGCATAGATAAGTTTTTCACGTTTCGTGCAATTTTGAACTTAACTTGGTCTATTGCCTTCTTTACCTAACGAAACGTTGTCCAAAAGCAAAACTAGCAAGTTAAGATTTCAAAGAACACTAAATAGAGTATAACGGTCTATTTTGATGCCTTAGGAATGCTCAATTCTATGCATAGATAAGTTTTTCACGTTTCGTGCAATTTTGAACTTAACTTGGTCTATTGGCTTCTTTACCTAACGGAACATTGTCCAAAAGCTAAACTAGCAAGTTAAGACTTCCAAGAACACTAAATAGAGTATAACGGTCCATTTTGATGCCTTAGGAATGCTCAATTCTATGCATAGACAAGTTTTTCACGTTTCGTGCAATTTTGAACTTAACTTGGTCTATTGGCATCTATACCTAACGAAACGATGTCCAAAAGCTAAACTAGCAAGTTAAGACTTCTAAGAACACTAAATAGAGTATAACGATCCATTTTGATGCCTTAGGAATGCTCAATTCTATGCATAGACAAGTTTTTCACGTTTCGTGCAATTTTGAACTTAACTTGGTCTATTGGCATCTATACCTAACGAAACGATGTCCAAAAGCTAAACTAGCAAGTTAAGACTTCTAAGAACACTAAATAGAGTATAACGGTCCATTTTGATGCCTTAGGAATGCTCAATTCTATGCATAGATAAGTTTTTCACGTTTCTTGCAATTTTGAACTTAACTTGGTCTATTGGCTTCTTTACCTAACGAAACGTTGTCCAAAAGCTAAACTAGCAAGTTAAGACTTCCAAGAACACTAAATAGAGTATAACGGTCTATTTTGATGCCTTAGGAATGCTCAATTCTATGCATGGCAAGTTTTTCAAGTTTCGTGCCATTTTGAACTTAACTTGGTCTATTGGCTTCTTTACCTAACGAAACGATGTCCAAAAGCTAAACTAGCAAGTTAAGACTTCTAAGAACACTAAATAGCGTATAACGGTCCATTTTGATGCCTTAGGAATGCTCAATTCTATGCATAGATAAGTTTTTCACGTTTCGTGCAATTTTGAACTTAACTTGGTCTATTGGCTTCTTTACCTAACGAAACGTTGTCCAAAAGCTAAACTAGCAAGTTAAGACTTCTAAGAACACTAAATAGAGTATAACGGTCCATTTTGATGCCTTAGGAATGCTCAATTCTATGCATAGACAAGTTTTTCACGTTTCGTGCAATTTTGAACTTAACTTGGTCTATTGGCTTCTTTACTTAACGAAACGATGTCCAAAAGCTAAACTAGCAAGTTAAGACTTCTAAGAACAGTAAATAGAGTATAACGGTCCATTTTGATGCCTTAGGAATGCTCAATTCTATGCATAGATAAGTTTTTCACGTTTCGTGCAATTTTGAACTTAACTTGGTCTATTGGCTTCTTTACCTAACAAAACGTTGTCCAAAAGCTAAACTAGCAAGTTAAGATTTCAAAGAACACTAAATAGAGTATAACGGTCCATTTTGATGCCTTAGGAATGCTCAATTCTATGCATAGATAAGTTTTTCACGTTTCGTGCAATTTTGAACTTAACTTGGTCTATTGCCTTCTTTACCTAACGAAACGTTGTCCAAAAGCAAAACTAGCAAGTTAAGATTTCAAAGAACACTAAATAGAGTATAACGGTCTATTTTGATGCCTTAGGAATGCTCAATTCTATGCATAGATAAGTTTTTCACGTTTCGTGCAATTTTGAACTTAACTTGGTCTATTGGCTTCTTTACCTAACGGAACATTGTCCAAAAGCTAAACTAGCAAGTTAAGACTTCCAAGAACACTAAATAGAGTATAACGGTCCATTTTGATGCCTTAGGAATGCTCAATTCTATGCATAGACAAGTTTTTCACGTTTCGTGCAATTTTGAACTTAACTTGGTCTATTGGCATCTATACCTAACGAAACGATGTCCAAAAGCTAAACTAGCAAGTTAAGACTTCTAAGAACACTAAATAGAGTATAACGATCCATTTTGATGCCTTAGGAATGCTCAATTCTATGCATAGACAAGTTTTTCACGTTTCGTGCAATTTTGAACTTAACTTGGTCTATTGGCATCTATACCTAACGAAACGATGTCCAAAAGCTAAACTAGCAAGTTAAGACTTCTAAGAACACTAAATAGAGTATAACGGTCTATTTTGATGCCTTAGGAATGCCAATCCTATGCATAGATAAGTTTTTCACGTTTCGTGCAATTTTGAACTTAACTTGGTCTATTGGCTTCTTTACCTAACGAAACATTGTCCAAAAGCTAAACTAGCAAGTTAAGACTTCCAAGAACAATAAATAGAGTATAACGGTCCATTTTGATGCCTTAGGAATGCTCAATTCTATGCATAGACAAGTTTTTCACGTTTCGTGCTATTTTGAACTTAACTTGGTCTATTGGCTTCTTTACCTAACGAAACATTGTTCAAAAGCTAAACTAGCAAGTTAAGACTTCCAAGAACACTAAATAGAGTATAACGGTCCATTTTGATGCCTTAGGAATGCTCAATTCTATGCATAGATAAGTTTTTCACGTTTCGTGCAATTTTAAACTTAACTTGGTCTATTGGCTTCTTTACCTAACGAAACGATGTATAAAAGCTAAACTAGCAAGTTAAGACTTCTAAGAACACTCAATAGAGTATAACGGTCCATTTTGATGCCTTAGGAATGCTCAATTCTATGCATAGACAAGTTTTTCAAATTTCGTGCAATTTTGAACTTAACTTGGTCTATTGGCTTCTTTACCTACCGAAACGTTGTCCAAAAGCTAAACTAGCAAGTTAAGACTTTAAAGAACACTAAATAGAGTATAACGGTCTATTTTGATGCCTTAGGAATGCTCAATTCTAGGCATAGATAAGTTTTTCACGTTTCGTGCAATTTTGAACTTAACTTGGTCTATTGGCTTCTTTACCTAATGAAACGTTGTCCAAAAGCTAAACGAGCAAGTTTAGACTTCGAAGAACACTAAATAGAGTATAAAGGTCTATTTTGATGCCTTAGGAATGCTCAATTCTATGCAGGGCAAGTTTTTCATGTTTCGTGCCATTTTGAACTTAACTTGGTCTATTGGCTTCTTTACCTAACGAAACGTTGTCCAAAAGCTAAACTAGCAAGTTAAGACTTCTAAGAACACTAAATAGAGTATAACGGTCCATTTTGATGCCCTAGGAATGCTCAATTCTATGCATAGACAAGTTTTTCACGTTTCGTGCAATTTTGAACTTAACTTGGTCTATTGGCTTCTTTACCTAACGAAACGTTGTCCAAAAGCTAAACTAGCAAGTTAAGACTTCTAAGAACACTAGATAGAGTATAACGGTCCATTTTGATGCCCTAGGAATGCTCAATTCTATGCATAGACAAGTTTTTCACGTTTCGTGCAATTTTGAACTTAACTTGGTCTATTGGCTTCTTTACCTAACGAAACGTTGTCCAAAAGCTAAACTAGCAAGTTAAGACTTCTAAGAACACTAAATAGAGTATAACGGTCCATTTTGATGCCCTAGGAATGCTCAATTCTATGCATAGATAAGTTTTTCATGTTTCATGCAATTTTGAACCTAACTTGGTCTATTGGCTTCTTTACCTAACGAAACGTTGTCAAAAAGCTAAACTAGCAAGTTAAGACTTCGAAGAACACTAAATAGAGTATAACAGTCTATTTTGATGCCTTAGGAATGCTCAATTCTATGCAGGGCAAGTTTTTCATGTTTCGTGCCATTTTGAACTTAACTTGGTCTATTGGCTGCTTTACCTAACGAAACGTTGTCCAAAAGCTAAACTAGCAAGTTAAGACTTCTAAGAACACTAAATAGAGTATAACGGTCCATTTTGATGCCTTAGGAATGCTCAATTCTATGCATAGACAAGTTTTTCACGTTTCGTGCAATTTTGAACTTAACTTGGTCTATTGGCATCTATACCTAACGAAACGATGTCCAAAAGCTAAACTAGCAAGTTAAGACTTCTAAGAACACTAAATAGAGTATAACGGTCCATTTTGATGCCCTAGGAATGCTCAATTCTATGCATAGACAAGTTTTTCACGTTTCATGCAATTTTGAACCTACCTGGGTCTATTGGCTTCTTTACCTAACGAAACGTTGTCAAAAAGCTAAACTAGCAAGTTAAGACTTCGAAGAACACTAAATAGAGTATAACGGTCTATTTTGATGCCTTAGGAATGCTCAATTCTATGCAGGGCAAGTTTTTCATGTTTCGTGCCATTTTGAACTTAACTTGGTCTATTGGCTTCTTTACCTAACGAAACGATGTACAAAAGCTAAACTAGCAAGTTAAGATTTCAAAGAACACTAAATAGAGTATAACAGTCTATTTTGATGCCTTAGGAATGCTCAATTCTATGCATAGATAAGTTTTTCACGTTTCGTGCAATTTTGAACTTAACTTGGTCTATTGGCTTCTTTACCTAACGAAACGTTGTCCAAAAGCTAAACTAGCAAGTTAAGACTTCCAAGAACACTAAATAGAGTATAACGGTCTATTTTGATGCCTTAAGAATGCTCAATTCTATGCAGGGCAAGTTTTTCAAGTTTCGTGCCATTTTGAACTTAACTTGGTCTATTGGCTTCTTTACCTAACGAAACGATGTCCAAAAGCTAAACTAGCAAGTTAAGACTTCTAAGAACACTAAATAGCGTATAACGGTCCATTTTGATGCCTTAGGAATGCTCAATTTTATGCATAGATAAGTTTTTCACGTTTCGTGCAATTTTGAACTTAACTTGGTCTATTGGCTTCTTTACCTAACGAAACGTTGTCCAAAAGCTAAACTAGCAAGTTAAGATTTCAAAGAACACTAAATAGAGTATAACGGTCTATTTTGATGCCTTAGGAATGCTCAATTCTATGCATAGATAAGTTTTTCACGTTTCGTGCAATTTTGAACTTAACTTGGTCTATTGGCTTCTTTACCTAACGAAACGTTGTCCAAAAGCTAAACTAGCAAGTTAAGACTTCCAAGAACACTAAATAAAGTATAACGGTCTATTTTGATGCCTTAGGAATGCTCAATTCTATGCAGGGCAAGTTTTTCAAGTTTCGTGCCATTTTGAACTTAACTTGGTCTATTGGCTTCTTTACCTAACGAAACGATGTCCAAAAGCTAAACTAGCAAGTTAAGACTTCTAAGAACACTAAATAGAGTATAACGGTCCATTTTGATGCCTTAGGAATGCTCAATTCTATGCATAGATAAGTTTTTCACGTTTCGTGCAATTTTGAACTTAACTTGGTCTATTGGCTTCTTTACCTAACGAAACGTTGTCCAAAAGCTAAACTAGCAAGTTAAGACTTCTAAGAACACTAAATAGAGTATAACGGTCCATTTTGATGCCTTAGGAATGCTCAATTCTATGCATAGACAAGTTTTTCACGTTTCGTGCGATTTTGAACTTAACTTGGTCTATTGGCTTGTTTACCTAACGAAACGACGTCCAAAAGCTAAACTAGCAAGTTAAGACTTCTAAGAACACTAAATAGAGTATAACGGTCAATTTTGATGCCTTAGGATTGCTGAATTCTATGCATAGACAAGTTTTTCACGTTTCGTGCAATTTTAAACTTAACTTGGTCTATTGGCTTCTTTACCTAACGAAACGTTGTCCAAAAGCTAAACTAGCAAGTTAAGACTTCTAAGAACACTAAATAGAGTATAACGGTCTATTTTGATGCCTTAGGAATGCTCAATTCTATGCATAGACAAGTTTTTCACGTTTCGTGCAATTTTGAACTTAACTTGGTCTATTGGCTTCTTTACTTAACGAAACGATGTCCAAAAGCTAAACTAGCAAGTTAAGACTTCTAAGAACACTAAATAGAGTATAACGGTCCATTTTGATGCCTTAGGAATGCTCAATTCTATGCATAGATAAGTTTTTCACGTTTCGTGCAATTTTGAACTTCACTTGGTCTATTGGCTTCTTTACCTAACGAAACGTTGTCCAAAAGCTAAACTAGCAAGTTAAGATTTCAAAGAACACTAAATAGAGTATAACGGTCCATTTTGATGCCTTAGGAATGCTCAATTCTATGCATAGATAAGTTTTTCACGTTTCGTGCAATTTTGAACTTAACTTGGTCTATTGGCTTCTTTACCTAACGAAACGTTGTCCAAAAGCTAAACTAGCAAGTTAAGATTTCAAAGAACACTAAATAGAGTATAACGGTCTATTTTGATGCCTTAGGAATGCTCAATTCTATGCATAGATAAGTTTTTCACGTTTCGTGCAATTTTGAACTTAACTTAGTCTATTGGCTTCTTTACCTAACGGAACATTGTCCAAAAGCTAAACTAGCAAGTTAAGACTTCCAAGAACACTAAATAGACTATAACGGTCCATTTTGATGCCTTAGGAATGCTCAATTCTATGCATAGACAAGTTTTTCACGTTTCGTGCAATTTTGAACTTAACTTGGTCTATTGGCATCTATACCTAACGAAACGATGTCCAAAAGCAAAACTAGCAAGTTAAGACTTCTAAGAACACTAAATAGAGTATAACGGTCCATTTTGATGCCCTAGGAATGCTCAATTCTATGCATAGACAAGTTTTTCACGTTTCATGCAATTTTGAACCTACCTTGGTCTATTGGCTTCTTTACCTAACGAAACGTTGTCAAACAGCTAAACTAGCAAGTTAAGACTTCGAAGAACACTAAATAGAGTATAACGGTCTATTTTGATGCCTTAGGAATGCTCAATTCTATGCAGGGCAAGTTTTTCATGTTTCGTGCCATTTTGAACTTAACTTGGTCTATTGGCTTCTTTACCTAACGAAACGATGTCCAAAAGCTAAACTAGCAAGTTAAGATTTCAAAGAACACTAAATAGAGTATAACGGTCTATTTTGATGCATTAGGAATGCTCAATTCTATGCATAGATAAGTTTTTCACGTTTCGTGCAATTTTGAACTTAACTTGGTCTATTGGCTTCTTTACCTAACGAAACGTTGTCCAAAAGCTAAACTAGCAAGTTAAGACTTCCAAGAACACTAAATAGAGTATAACGGTCTATTTTGATGCCTTAGGAATGCTCAATTCTATGCAGGGCAAGTTTTTCAAGTTTCGTGCCATTTTGAACTTAACTTGGTCTATTGGCTTCTTTACCTAACGAAACGATGTCCAAAAGCTAAACTAGCAAGTTAAGACTTCTAAGAACACTAAATAGCGTATAACGGTCCATTTTGATGCCTTAGGAATGCTCAATTCTATGCATAGATAAGTTTTTCACGTTTCGTGCAATTTTGAACTTAACTTGGTCTATTGGCTTCTTTACCTAACGAAACGTTGTCCAAAAGCTAAACTAGCAAGTTAAGACTTCTAAGAACACTAAATAGAGTATAACGGTCCATTTTGATGCCTTAGGAATGCTCAATTCTATGCATAGACAAGTTTTTCACGTTTCGTGCAATTTTGAACTTAACTTGGTCTATTGGCTTCTTTACTTAACGAAACGATGTCCAAAAGCTAAACTAGCAAGTTAAGACTTCTAAGAACAGTAAATAGAGTATAACGGTCCATTTTGATGCCTTAGGAATGCTCAATTCTATGCATAGATAAGTTTTTCACGTTTCGTGCAATTTTGAACTTAACTTGGTCTATTGGCTTCTTTACCTAACAAAACGTTGTCCAAAAGCTAAACTAGCAAGTTAAGATTTCAAAGAACACTAAATAGAGTATAACGGTCCATTTTGATGCCTTAGGAATGCTCAATTCTATGCATAGATAAGTTTTTCACGTTTCGTGCAATTTTGAACTTAACTTGGTCTATTGCCTTCTTTACCTAACGAAACGTTGTCCAAAAGCAAAACTAGCAAGTTAAGATTTCAAAGAACACTAAATAGAGTATAACGGTCTATTTTGATGCCTTAGGAATGCTCAATTCTATGCATAGATAAGTTTTTCACGTTTCGTGCAATTTTGAACTTAACTTGGTCTATTGGCTTCTTTACCTAACGGAACATTGTCCAAAAGCTAAACTAGCAAGTTAAGACTTCCAAGAACACTAAATAGAGTATAACGGTCCATTTTGATGCCTTAGGAATGCTCAATTCTATGCATAGACAAGTTTTTCACGTTTCGTGCAATTTTGAACTTAACTTGGTCTATTGGCATCTATACCTAACGAAACGATGTCCAAAAGCTAAACTAGCAAGTTAAGACTTCTAAGAACACTAAATAGAGTATAACGATCCATTTTGATGCCTTAGGAATGCTCAATTCTATGCATAGACAAGTTTTTCACGTTTCGTGCAATTTTGAACTTAACTTGGTCTATTGGCATCTATACCTAACGAAACGATGTCCAAAAGCTAAACTAGCAAGTTAAGACTTCTAAGAACACTAAATAGAGTATAACGGTCCATTTTGATGCCTTAGGAATGCTCAATTCTATGCATAGATAAGTTTTTCACGTTTCGTGCAATTTTGAACTTAACTTGGTCTATTGGCTTCTTTACCTAATGAAACGTTGTCCAAAAGCTAAACGAGCATGTTAAGACTTCTAAGAACACTAAATAGAGTATAACGGTCCATTTTGATGCCTTAGGAATGCTCAATTCTATGCATAGACAAGTTTTTCACGTTTCGTGGAATTTTGAACTTAACTTGGTCTATTGGCATCTATACCTAACGAAACGATGTCCAAAAGCTAAACTAGCAAGTTAAGACTTCTAAGAACACTAAATAGAGTATAACGGTCCATTTTGATGCCTTAGGAATGCTCAATTCTATGCATAGACAAGTTTTTCACGTTTCGTGCAATTTTGAACTTAACTTGGTCTATTGGCTTCTTAACCTAACGAAACGTTGTCCAAAAGCTAAAGTAGCAAGTTAAGACTTCTAAGAACACTAAATAGAGTATAAGGGTCCATTTTGATGCCCTAGTAATGCTCAATTCTATGCATAGACAAGTTTTTCACGTTTCGTGCAATTTTGAACTTAACTTGGTCTATTGGCTTCTTTACCTAACAAAACGTTGTCCAAAAGCTAAACTAGCAAGTTAAGACTTCTAAGAACACTAAATAGAGTGTAACGGTCCATTTTGATGCCCTAGGAATGCTCAATTCTATGCATA
The DNA here is from genome assembly GCF_013401445.1 of Tripterygium wilfordii. Taxonomy (NCBI): domain Eukaryota; kingdom Viridiplantae; phylum Streptophyta; class Magnoliopsida; order Celastrales; family Celastraceae; genus Tripterygium; species Tripterygium wilfordii. Next base: position 29,583 of record NW_024056357.1, on the reverse strand, counting down.
GACAAGTTTTTCACGTTTCGTGCAATTTTGAACTTAACTTGGTCTATTGGCTTCTTTACCTAACGAAACGTTGTCCAAAAGCTAAACTAGCAAGTTAAGATTTCAAAGAACACTAAATAGAGTATAACGGTCTATTTTGATGCCTTAGGAATGCTCAATTCTATGCATAGATAAGTTTTTCACGTTTCGTGTAATTTTGAACTTAACTTGGTCTATTGGCTTCTTTACCTAACGAAACGTTGTCCAAAAGCTAAACTAGCAAGTTAAGACTTCCAAGAACACTAAATAGAGTATAACGGTCTATTTTGATGCCTTAGGAATGCTCCATTCTATGCAGGGCAAGTTTTTCAAGTTTCGTGCCATTTTGAACTTAACTTGGTCTATTGGCTTCTTTACCTAACGAAACGATGTCCAAAAGCTAAACTAGCAAGTTAAGACTTCTAAGAACACTAAATAGAGTATAACGGTCCATTTTGATGCCTTAGGAATGCTCAATTCTATGCATAGATAAGTTTTTCACGTTTCGTGCAATTTTGAACTTAACTTGGTCTATTGGCTTCTTTACCTAACGAAACGTTGTCCAAAAGCTAAACTAGCAAGTTAAGACTTCTAAGAACACTAAATAGAGTATAACGGTCCATTTTGATGCCTTAGGAATGCTCAATTCTATGCATAGACAAGTTTTTCACGTTTCGTGCAAATTTGAACTTAACTTGGTCTATTGGCTTCTTTACTTAACGAAACGATGTCCAAAAGCTAAACTAGCAAGTTAAGACTTCTAAGAACAGTAAATAGAGTATAACGGTCCATTTTGATGCCTTAGGAATGCTCAATTCTATGCATAGATAAGTTTTTCACGTTTCGTGCAATTTTGAACTTAACTTGGTCTATTGGCTTCTTTACCTAACGAAACGTTGTCCAAAAGCTAAACTAGCAAGTTAAGATTTCAAAGAACACTAAATAGAGTATAACGGTCCATTTTGATGCCTTAGGAATGCTCAATTCTATGCATAGATAAGTTTTTCACGTTTCGTGCAATTTTGAACTTAACTTGGTCTATTGGCTTCTTTGCCTAACGAAACGTTGTCCAAAAGCTAAACTTGCAAGTTAAGATTTCAAAGAACACTAAATAGAGTATAACGGTCTATTTTGATGCCTTAGGAATGCTCAATTCTATGCATAGATAAGTTTTTCACGTTTCGTGCAATTTTGAACTTAACTTGGTCTATTGGCTTCTTTACCTAACGGAACATTGTCCAAAAGCTAAACTAGCAAGTTAAGACTTCCAAGAACACTAAATAGAGTATAACGGTCCATTTTGATGCCTTAGGAATGCTCAATTCTATGCATAGACAAGTTTTTCACGTTTCGTGCAATTTTGAACTTAACTTGGTCTATTGGCATCTATACCTAACGAAACGATGTCCAAAAGCTAAACTAGCAAGTTAAGACTTCTAAGAACACTAAATAGAGTATAACGATCCATTTTGATGCCTTAGGAATGCTCAATTCTATGCATAGACAAGTTTTTCACGTTTCGTGCAATTTTGAACTTAACTTGGTCTATTGGCATCTATACCTAACGAAACGATGTCCAAAAGCTAAACTATCAAGTTAAGACTTCTAAGAACACTAAATAGAGTATAACGGTCCATTTTGATGCCTTAGGAATGCTCAATTCTATGCATAGATAAGTTTTTCACGTTTCGTGCAATTTTGAACTTAACTTGGTCTATTGGCTTCTTTACCTAATGAAACGTTGTCCAAAAGCTAAACGAGCATGTTAAGACTTCTAAGAACACTAAATAGAGTATAACGGTCCATTTTGATGCCTTAGGAATGCTCAATTCTATGCATAGACAAGTTTTTCACGTTTCGTGCAATTTTGAACTTAACTTGGTCTATTGGCATCTATACCTAACGAAACGATGTCCAAAAGCTAAACTAGCAAGTTAAGACTTCTAAGAACACTAAATAGAGTATAACGATCCATTTTGATGCCTTAGGAATGCTCAATTCTATGCATAGACAAGTTTTTCACGTTTCGTGCAATTTTGAACTTAACTTGGTCTATTGGCATCTATACCTAACGAAACGATGTCCAAAAGCTAAACTAGCAAGTTAAGACTTCTAAGAACACTAAATAGAGTATAACGGTCCATTTTGATGCCTTAGGAATGCTCAATTCTATGCATAGATAAGTTTTTCACGTTTCGTGCAATTTTGAACTTAACTTGGTCTATTGGCTTCTTTACCTAACGAAACGTTGTCCAAAAGCTAAACTAGCAAGTTAAGACTTCTAAGAACACTAAATAGAGTATAACGGTCCATTTTGATGCCTTAGGAATGCTCAATTCTATGCATAGACAAGTTTTTCACGTTTCGTGCAAATTTGAACTTAACTTGGTCTATTGGCTTCTTTACTTAACGAAACGATGTCCAAAAGCTAAACTAGCAAGTTAAGACTTCTAAGAACAGTAAATAGAGTATAACGGTCCATTTTGATGCCTTAGGAATGCTCAATTCTATGCATAGATAAGTTTTTCACGTTTCGTGCAATTTTGAACTTAACTTGGTCTATTGGCTTCTTTACCTAACGAAACGTTGTCCAAAAGCTAAACTAGCAAGTTAAGATTTCAAAGAACACTAAATAGAGTATAACGGTCCATTTTGATGCCTTAGGAATGCTCAATTCTATGCATAGATAAGTTTTTCACGTTTCGTGCAATTTTGAACTTAACTTGGTCTATTGGCTTCTTTACCTAACGAAACGTTGTCCAAAAGCTAAACTTGCAAGTTAAGATTTCAAAGAACACTAAATAGAGTATAACGGTCTATTTTGATGCCTTAGGAATGCTCAATTCTATGCATAGATAAGTTTTTCACGTTTCGTGCAATTTTGAACTTAACTTGGTCTATTGGCTTCTTTACCTAACGGAACATTGTCCAAAAGCTAAACTAGCAAGTTAAGACTTCCAAGAACACTAAATAGAGTATAACGGTCCATTTTGATGCCTTAGGAATGCTCAATTCTATGCATAGACAAGTTTTTCACGTTTCGTGCAATTTTGAACTTAACTTGGTCTATTGGCATCTATACCTAACGAAACGATGTCCAAAAGCTAAACTAGCAAGTTAAGACTTCTAAGAACACTAAATAGAGTATAACGATCCATTTTGATGCCTTAGGAATGCTCAATTCTATGCATAGACAAGTTTTTCACGTTTCGTGCAATTTTGAACTTAACTTGGTCTATTGGCATCTATACCTAACGAAACGATGTCCAAAAGCTAAACTAGCAAGTTAAGACTTCTAAGAACACTAAATAGAGTATAACGGTCCATTTTGATGCCTTAGGAATGCTCAATTCTATGCATAGATAAGTTTTTCACGTTTCGTGCAATTTTGAACTTAACTTGGTCTATTGGCTTCTTTACCTAATGAAACGTTGTCCAAAAGCTAAACGAGCATGTTAAGACTTCTAAGAACACTAAATAGAGTATAACGGTCCATTTTGATGCCTTAGGAATGCTCAATTCTATGCATAGACAAGTTTTTCACGTTTCGTGGAATTTTGAACTTAACTTGGTCTATTGGCATCTATACCTAACGAAACGATGTCCAAAAGCTAAACTAGCAAGTTAAGACTTCTAAGAACACTAAATAGAGTATAACGGTCCAGTTTGATGCCTTAAGAATGCTCAATTCTATCCATAGACAAGTTTTTAACGTTTCGTGCAATTTTGAACTTAACTTGGTCTATTGGCTTCTTTATCTAACGAAACGTTGTCCAAAAGCTAAACTAGCAAGTTAAGACTTCTAAGAACACTAAATAGAGTATAACGGTCCATTTTGATGCCCTAGTAATGCTCAATTCTATGCATAGACAAGTTTTTCACGTTTCGTGCAATTTTGAACTTAACTTGGTCTATTGGCTTCTTTATGTTGGACCAAGACTTAGTGTCTAGTCAACATTGTGTTTTTGATGATTGTGTATGATTGTATACTAAAATGTGTGTGAGCATGCTTGACTTGAACATATCCTAAAATGCTAGAAAACATGCTTAAATGGTTATTTGGTTAATTGTTTAATATCTTAATTGTGCATATACAAATGAAGGCTTATGCATATCTCTATGTGAATTTGGTATCTATATATTTTTGAGATAGTGCTGGAAATTAAGTTTTGAAAATAAATATACATGGACTAAGTTAGGGTATTAATCTTCTAATGATCATAATTTATCTTACTTAGGTCCAAATTACTTGAAACTTGAACCACATGCACATGAAGGTTTAATATATGTTCTAGGACTATAATCATGAGAAATTAAGTGCATCACATATATATTTGGTCATATGCTTAAATTCCGCCAAAACTAGGTTTTACCTAATTTTGTGCATGTGTTCTTTGTGAACGTAGTGAACCAAATGAACTCCGATTTAAATGAAATTTCGTGTGCATCTTAGTTTCATCACTATGAACATATTTGACTTAGTAAAGTTCAAGAGAAAATGTCATTTACACTGAGTTTGCAAAATAACATTGAATTTACACTTAGAATTTATCGGTTTCACTATTAGTGACTTATTTGCTTGGTTGAGTGACCAAACGATTTCCGATTGTTATGAAATTTTATGTGGACATTCTAATATATATAAAATGATTTATCATGCAGTAATACGAATTTTCTGGGTTGTTTTTCTAATGTAATTAACCTATGCGCTCTATATGAAGCTCTTTGAGCTTACATGCAATTGGGGAGTTCTACCTCCTATTTCTTTGTAGGTTAATCATCATGAGGATGTTATATCACTCAGAATTCAGTTTGCTCAAGTGAATTGAAGTCCGGTTTTCAAGTATGAGCTTGGATCTCTAGAAAACCAAGAAAAACCTATGTTCATCAACCTTCCACTAAGGCATTTTGATTGATGATTGGAACTAGCCTTAGGGCTGTATAATATGGATATATTGGTGCTGCCAAATTCAGAGTTTGAAGTCAAGATTGGAGGGACATGTTTGGTCATGTGAAGGATCTCTTATCTTCATCAAACAAGATCTTGCACATGCTTCCTTTATTGAGGTCAATGATAAGATTTTTGTGAGAAGAAAATTGATGAAGCTAAATGACAAATGCAATGGTTGAAATTTGTAAGAGATGAGAAAGTATATTTTGCAACTAGACAAGACTTAGATTATGAAGATATTCTTGAAGACTACAAGCTCCAACGGTACACTAATCTATGGCCGAGATTGAATTGTTTTGAATTATGAATGGATCAGATTACAACAAGACTTGAAGGGTTAAGATGACCATTTAAAAGGTGAATCCAATGGTTGTGCATAAGACCATATTCTTGCTTGCAATTTTTGACTTAAAAGAAGATCTTAGTTGATTTTTGGAGTCAAAGATGGTTGCAAGTTGCTACACATTTTGTAGGAAATCATTGGAGATACCAAGGCCAAGATTTGGTGTAAGTTTGATCAAATGGTCAAAGATGACAAAATTGTTGGAGATACCAAGGTCAAGATTTGGTGCAAGTTTGATCAAATTGTCAAAGATGGCTGCAAGTGCACATGACAACTCAAATCTTGGAAAGCTAGACTTGGAAAATAATGCAAGTGCAACGGCTACATATTGTAAGGTCAAGATTTAATGATCTATTCATTCAATGGCCAAGATTTGCACATGTAATTGAAGGTCGAGATTTGAAGATAGAAAAAGATCCAATGGTGGAAATCACAAGAGCTTGGTAAATTATAAAGAGGGGTTCTTCCTCATTCCAACTTGGAGAAGCCAAAATTACATTGAAGAAATTCTTGTTCTCAAAGCTTCCAAGCTAGTTTGTGCCATTGAATCCAAGCTTCTACCCAAGCCACTCTAAAGGCTTCCTCACTATTTTGCTTTTGCAAAGAGGGAGTGCTTCTCATTTGGCTTCTTATTTTCAGATTCGAAAATCCTCATTATTCTTCATTTTCTATCCAACCCGTGAGGTGATAGTGTGATTCTTGAGTGTTCCTCAACCCCCATTTGCTTAGTGCAAACCTTGAGTGAACCATTTATACCGAACACTTGTAAAAGTCCCTTCATTGGGCAAAAACCTTGTTGAGGTTGAGTTTAAGGGAGTGCTTGAAACCCTTGGTTGTAAAGTTTGAAGATTGTCTTGAAATCTTCAGTTTTAAGGGTGACCTAAAAACCCTTGTGAGTTTTGTGGAGCTCTTGAGAAAACCACATCCTTAGTGGAGGTTGGAAAATCCTAGGTTGGTGAACCTAGGTAGTAGATGTAGGAGAAGAGTCTCCGAACTACTATAAATTGCTGTGTGGACTTTCTTGATTGCATTGCTTGCTTGTTGATTGATTAAGTGTTTTGATTGCAGAATTTTCTGAACCACTAGTCTGTCCGTGCACTGTTCACATAGCTAAACTTTGAATTTTAATCTGAATTTTTGATATAGTATTCATTAGGGTGTTGTGATACTGCATACCAAATTTCATTGAATTCTGACTTGATTTGCTAGGTGAAATTTGAGTTGTAAACTCTGTGCGCAGTGTGTTGTTTAAAAAATCTGTTTTTGCAATTCCTTGATTATTTGATAATTGATCATTCACCATATTGTATCACATCTTGCATTGAAATGAATATTGATTAAGATAATCATTAGAGTCCAAATTTGTGTGCTAATTGTTAATTGACATTGATTTCCTTTTAAATTTTAAAAAGAGATTCCTATCGGAATTTGGGGACACAATTCACCCCCCCCTCTTGTGTTAAGTACGATCCATCACTTTACCTAACGAAACGTTGTCCAAAAGCTAAACTAGCAAGTTAAGACTTCTAAGAACACTAAATAGAGTATAACGGTCCATTTTGATGCCCTAGGAATGCTCAATTCTATGCATAGACAAGTTTTTCACGTTTCGTGCAATTTTGAACTTAACTTGGTCTATTGGCTTCTTTACCTAACGAAACGTTGTCCAAAAGCTAAACTAGCAAGTTAAGATTTCAAAGAACACTAAATAGAGTATAACGGTCTATTTTGATGCCTTAGGAATGCTCAATTCTATGCATAGATAAGTTTTTCACGTTTCGTGCAATTTTGAACTTAACTTGGTCTATTGGCTTCTTTACCTAACGAAACGTTGTCCAAAAGCTAAACTTGCAAGTTAAGATTTCAAAGAACACTAAATAGAGTATAACGGTCTATTTTGATGCCTTAGGAATGCTCAATTCTATGCATAGATAAGTTTTTCACGTTTCGTGCAATTTTGAACTTAACTTGGTCTATTGGCTTCTTTACCTAACGAAACGTTGTCCAAAAGCTAAACTAGCAAGTTAAGACTTCCAAGAACACTAAATAGAGTATAACGGTCTATTTTGATGCCTTAGGAATGCTCCATTCTATGCAGGGCAAGTTTTTCAAGTTTCGTGCCATTTTGAACTTAACTTGGTCTATTGGCTTCTTTACCTAACGAAACGATGTCCAAAAGCTAAACTAGCAAGTTAAGACTTCTAAGAACACTAAATAGAGTATAACGGTCCATTTTGATGCCCTAGGAATGCTCAATTCTATGCATAGACAAGTTTTTCACGTTTCGTGCAATTTTGAACTTAACTTGGTCTATTGGCTTCTTTACCTAACGAAACGTTGTCCAAAAGCTAAACTAGCAAGTTAAGATTTCAAAGAACACTAAATAGAGTATAACGGTCTATTTTGATGCCTTAGGAATGCTCAATTCTATGCATAGATAAGTTTTTCACGTTTCGTGCAATTTTGAACTTAACTTGGTCTATTGGCTTCTTTACCTAACGAAACGTTGTCCAAAAGCTAAACTAGCAAGTTAAGACTTCCAAGAACACTAAATAGAGTATAACGGTCTATTTTGATGCCTTAGGAATGCTCCATTCTATGCAGGGCAAGTTTTTCAAGTTTCGTGCCATTTTGAACTTAACTTGGTCTATTGGCTTCTTTACCTAACGAAACGATGTCCAAAAGCTAAACTAGCAAGTTAAGACTTCTAAGAACACTAAATAGAGTATAACGGTCCATTTTGATGCCTTAGGAATGCTCAATTCTATGCATAGATAAGTTTTTCACGTTTCGTGCAATTTTGAACTTAACTTGGTCTATTGGCTTCTTTACCTAACGAAACGTTGTCCAAAAGCTAAACTAGCAAGTTAAGACTTCTAAGAACACTAAATAGAGTATAACGGTCCATTTTGATGCCTTAGGAATGCTCAATTCTATGCATAGACAAGTTTTTCACGTTTCGTGCGATTTTGAACTTAACTTGGTCTATTGGCTTGTTTACCTAACGAAACGACGTCCAAAAGCTAAACTAGCAAGTTAAGACTTCTAAGAACACTAAATAGAGTATAACGGTCAATTTTGATGCCTTAGGATTGCTGAATTCTATGCATAGACAAGTTTTTCACGTTTCGTGCAATTTTAAACTTAACTTGGTCTATTGGCTTCTTTACCTAACGAAACGTTGTCCAAAAGCTAAACTAGCAAGTTAAGATTTCAAAGAACACTAAATAGAGTATAACGGTCTATTTTGATGCCTTAGGAATGCTCAATTCTATGCATAGATAAGTTTTTCACGTTTCGTGCAATTTTGAACTTAACTTGGTCTATTGGCTTCTTTACCTAACGAAACGTTGTCCAAAAGCTAAACTAGCAAGTTAAGACTTCCAAGAACACTAAATAGAGTATAACGGTCTATTTTGATGCCTTAGGAATGCTCCATTCTATGCAGGGCAAGTTTTTCAAGTTTCGTGCCATTTTGAACTTAACTTGGTCTATTGGCTTCTTTACCTAACGAAACGATGTCCAAAAGCTAAACTAGCAAGTTAAGACTTCTAAGAACACTAAATAGAGTATAACGGTCCATTTTGATGCCTTAGGAATGCTCAATTCTATGCATAGATAAGTTTTTCACGTTTCGTGCAATTTTGAACTTAACTTGGTCTATTGGCTTCTTTACCTAACGAAACGTTGTCCAAAAGCTAAACTAGCAAGTTAAGACTTCTAAGAACACTAAATAGAGTATAACGGTCCATTTTTGATGCCTTAGGAATGCTCAATTCTATGCATAGACAAGTTTTTCACGTTTCGTGCGATTTTGAACTTAACTTGGTCTATTGGCTTGTTTACCTAACGAAACGACGTCCAAAAGCTAAACTAGCAAGTTAAGACTTCTAAGAACACTAAATAGAGTATAACGGTCAATTTTGATGCCTTAGGAATTGCTGAATTCTATGCATAGACAAGTTTTTCACGTTTCGTGTAATTTTAAACTTAACTTGGTCTATTGGCTTCTTTACCTAACGAAACGTTGTCCAAAAGCTAAACTAGCAAGTTAAGACTTCTAAGAACACTAAGTAGAGTATAACGGTCTATTTTGATGCCTTAGGAATGCTCAATTCTATGCATAGACAAGTTTTTCACGTTTCGTGCAATTTTGAACTTAACTTGGTCTATTGGCTTCTTTACTTAACGAAACGATGTCCAAAAGCTAAACTAGCAAGTTAAGACTTCTAAGAACAGTAAATAGAGTATAACGGTCCATTTTGATGCCTTAGGAATGCTCAATTCTATGCATAGATAAGTTTTTCACGTTTCGTGCAATTTTGAACTTAACTTGGTCTACTGGCTTCTTTACCTAACGAAACGTTGTCCAAAAGCTAAACTAGCAAGTTAAGACTTCTAAGAACACTAAATAGAGTATAACGGTCCATTTTGATGCCTTAGGAATGCTCAATTCTATGCATAGACAAGTTTTTCACGTTTCGTGCAATTTTGAACTTAACTTGGTCTATTGGCTTCTTTACCTTAACGAAACGATGTCCAAAAGCTAAACTAGCAAGTTAAGAATTCAAAGAACAGTAAATAGAGTATAACGGTCCATTTTGATGCCTTAGGAATGCTCAATTCTATTCATAGATAAGTTTTTCACGTCTCGTGCAATTTTGAACTTAACTTGGTCTATTGGCTTCTTTACCTAATGAAACGTTGTCCAAAAGCTAAACGAGCAAGTTAAGACTTCTAAGAACACTAAATAGAGTATAACGGTCCATTTTGATGCCTTAGGAATGCTCAATTCTATGCATAGACAAGTTTTTCACGTTTCGTGCAATTTTGAACTTAACTTGGTCTATTGGCATCTATACCTAACGCAAACGATGTCCAAAAGCTAAACTAGCAAGTTAAGACTTCTAAGAACACTAAATAGAGTATAACGGTCCATTTTGATGCCTTAGGAATGCTCAATTCTATGCATAGATAAGTTTTTCACGTTTCGTGCAATTTTGAACTTAACTTGTGTCTATTGGCTTCTTTACCTAACGAAACGTTGTCCAAAAGCTAAACTAGCAAGTTAAGACTTCTAAGAACACTAAATAGAGTATAACGGTCCATTTTGATGCCTAGGAATGCTCAATTCTATGCATAGACAAGTTTTTCACGTTTCGTGCAATTTTGAACTTAACTTGGTCTATTGGCTTCTTTAGCTAACGAAACGTTGTCCAAAAGCTAAACTAGCAAGTTAAGATTTCAAAGAACACTAAATAGAGTATAACGGTCCATTTTGATGCCTTAGGAATGCTCAATTCTATGCATAGATAAGTTTTTCACGTTTCGTGCAATTTTGAACTTAACTTGGTCTATTGGCTTCTTTACCTAACGAAACGTTGTCCAAAAGCTAAACTAGCAAGTTAAGACTTCTAAGAACACTAAATAGAGTATAACGGTCTATTTTGATGCCTTAGGAATGCTCAATTCTATGCATAGATAAGTTTTTCACGTTTCGTGCAATTTTGAACTTAACTTGGTCTATTGGCTTCTTTACCTAACGAAACATTGTCCAAAAGCTAAACTAGCAAGTTAAGACTTCCAAGAACACTAAATAGAGTATAACGGTCCATTTTGATGCCTTAGGAATGCTCAATTCTATGCATAGACAAGTTTTTCACGTTTCGTGCAATTTTGAACTTAACTTGGTCTATTGGCTTCTTTACCTAACGAAACATTGTCCAAAAGCTAAACTAGCAAGTTAAGACTTCTAAGAACACTAAATAGAGTATAACGGTCCATTTTGATGCCTTAGGAATGCTCAATTCTATGCATAGATAAGTTTTTCACGTTTCGTGCAATTTTGAACTTAACTTGGTCTATTGGCTTCTTTACCTAACGAAAGGTGTCCAAAAGCTAAACTAGCAAGTTAAGACTTCTAAGAACACTAAATAGAGTATAACGGTCCATTTTGATGCCTTAGGAATGCTCAATTCTATGCATAGATAAGTTTTTCACGTCTCGTGCAATTTTGAACTTAACTTGGTCTATTGGCTTCTTTACCTAACGAAACGATTGTCCAAAAGCTAAACTAGCAAGTTAAGACTTCTAAGAACACTAAATAGAGTATAACGGTCCATTTTGATGCCTTAGGAATGCTCAATTCTATGCATAGACAAGTTTTTCCACGTTTCGTGCAATTTTGAACCTTAACTTGGTCTATTGGCATCTATACCTAACGAAACGATGTCCAAAAGCTAAACTAGCAAGTTAAGACTTCTAAGAACACTAAATAGAGTATAACGGTCCATTTTGATGCCTTAGGAATGCTCAATTCTATGCATAGATAAGTTTTTCACGTTTCGTGCAATTTGAACTTAACTTGGTCTATTGGCATTCTTTACCTAACGAAACGATTGTCCAAAAGCTAAACTAGCAAGTTAAGACTTCTAAGAACACTAAATAGAGTATAACGGTCCATTTTGATGCCTTAGGAATGCTCAATTCTATGCATAGATAAGTTTTTCACGTTTCGTGCAATTTTGAACTTAACTTGGTCTATTGGCTTCTTTACCTAACGAAACGTTGTCCAAAAGCTAAACTAGCAAGTTAAGATTCTAAAGAACACTAAATAGAGTATAACGGTCCATTTTGATGCCTTAGGAATGCTCAATTCTATGCATAGATAAGTTTTTCACGTTTCGTGCAATTTTGAACTTAACTTGGTCTATTGGCTTCTTTACCTAACGAAACGTTGTCCAAAAGCTAAACTAGCAAGTTAAGACTTCTAAGAACACTAAATAGAGTATAACGGTCCATTTTGATGCCTTAGGAATGCTCAATTCTATGCATAGATAAGTTTTTCACGTTTCGTGCAATTTTGAACTTAACTTGGTCTATTGGCTTCTTTACCTAACGAAACACGTTGTCCAAAAGCTAAACTAGCAAGTTAAGACTTTCAAGAACACTAAATAGAGTATAACGGTCCATTTTGATGCCTTAGGAATGCTCAATTCTATGCATAGACAAGTTTTTCACGTTTCGTGCAATTTTGAACTTAACTTGGTCTATTGGCTTCTTTACCTAACGAAACGATTGTCCAAAAGCTAAACTAGCAAGTTAAGACTTCAAGAACACTAAATAGAGTATAACGGTCCATTTTGATGCCTTAGGAATGCTCAATTCTATGCATAGATAAGTTTTTTCACGTTTCGTGCAATTTGAACTTAACTTGGTCTATTGGCTTCTTTACCTAACGAAACGATTGTCCAAAAGCTAAACTAGCAAGTTAAGACTTCTAAGAACACTAAATAGAGTATAACGGTCCATTTTGATGCCTTAGGAATGCTCAATTCTATGCATAGACAAGTTTTTTCACGTTTCGTGCAATTTTGAACTTAACTTGGTCTATTGGCTTCTTTACCTAACGAAACGATTGTCCAAAAGCTAAACTAGCAAGTTAAGACTTCTAAGAACACTAAATAGAGTATAACGGTCCATTTTGATGCCTTAGGAATGCTCAATTCTATGCATAGATAAGTTTTTCACGTTTCGTGCAATTTTGAACTTAACTTGGTCTATTGGCTTCTTTACCTAACGAAACGATTGTCCAAAAGCTAAACTAGCAAGTTAAGACTTCTAAGAACACTAAATAGAGTATAACGGTCCATTTTGATGCCTTAGGAATGCTCAATTCTATGCATAGATAAGTTTTTCACGTTTCGTGCAATTTTGAACTTAACTTGGTCTATTAGGCTTCTTACCTAATGAAACGTTGTCCAAAAGCTAAACGAGCAAGTTAAGACTTCTAAGAACACTAAATAGAGTATAACGGTCCATTTTGATGCCTTAGGAATACTCAATTCTATGCATAGACAAGTTTTTCACGTTTCGCGCAATTTTGAACTTAACTTGGTCTATTGGCATCTATACCTAACGAAACGATGTCCAAAAGCTAAACTAGCAAGTTAAGACTTCTAAGAACACTAAATAGAGTATAACGGTCCATTTTGATGCCTTAGGAATGCTCAATTCTATGCATAGATAAGTTTTTCACGTTTCGTGCAATTTTGAACTTAACTTGGTCTATTGGCTTCTTTACCTAACGAAACGTTGTCCAAAAGCTAAACTAGCAAGTTAAGACTTCTAAGAACACTAAATAGAGTATAACGGTCCATTTTGATGCCTTAGGAATGCTCAATTCTATGCATAGACAAGTTTTTCACGTTTCGTGCAATTTTGAACTTAACTTGGTCTATTGGCTTCTTTACCTAACGAAACGATGTCCAAAAGCTAAACTAGCAAGTTAAGACTTCTAAGAACACTAAATAGAGTATAACGGTCCATTTTGATGCCTTAGGAATGCTCAATTCTATGCATAGATAAGTTTTTCACGTTTCGTGCAATTTTGAACTTAACTTGGTCTATTGGCTTCTTTACCTAACGAAACGTTGTCCAAAAGCTAAACTAGCAAGTTAAGACTTCTAAGAACACTAAATAGAGTATAACGGTCCATTTTGATGCCTTAGGAATGCTCAATTCTATGCATAGACAAGTTTTTCACGTTTCGTGCAATTTTGAACTTAACTTGGTCTATTGGCCTCTTTACCTAACGAAACGATGTCCAAAAGCTAAACTAGCAAGTTAAGACTTCTAAGAACACTAAATAGAGTATAACGGTCCATTTTGATGCCTTAGGAATGCTCAATTCTATGCATAGACAAGTTTTTCACGTTTCGTGCAATTTTGAACTTAACTTGGTCTATGGCTTCTTTACCTAACGAAACGTTGTCCAAAAGCTTAAACTAGCAAGTTAAGACTTCTAAGAACACTAAATAGAGTATAACGGTTCCATTTTTGATGCCTTAGGAATGCTCAATTCTATGCATAGACAAGTTTTTCACGTTTCGTGCCATTTTGAACTTAACTTGCGTCTATTGGCTTCTTACCTAACGAAACGATGTCCAAAAGCCTTAAACTAGCAAGTTAAGACTTCTAAGAACACTAATAGAGTATAACGGTCATTTTGATGCCTTAGGAATGCTCAATTCTATGCATAGACAAGTTTTTTCACGTTTCGTGCAATTTAGAACTTAACTTGGTCTATTGCTTCTTTACCTAACGAAACGATGTCCAAAAGCTAAACTAGCAAGTTAAGACTTCTAAGAACACTAAATAGAGTATAACGGTCCATATTTTGATGCCTTAGGAATGCTCAATTCTATGCATAGAGCAAGTTTTTCACGTTTCGTGCAATTTTGAACTTAACTTGGTCTATTGGCTTCTTTACCTAACGAAACGTTGTCCAAAGCTAAACTAGCAAGTTAAGACTTCTAAAGAACACTAAATAGAGTATAACGGTCCATTTTGATGCCCTTAGGAATGCTCAATTCTATGCATAGACAAGTTTTTCACGTTTCGTGCAATTTTGAACTTAACTTGGTCTATTAGGCTTTCTTTACCTAACGAAACGTATGTCCAAAAGCTAAAACTAGCAAGTTAAGACTTCCTAAGAACACTAAATAGAGTATAACGGTCCAATTTTGATGCCTTAGGAATGCTCAATTCTATGCATAGATAAGTTTTTTCACGTTTCGTGCAATTTTGAACTTAACTTGGTCTATTGGCTTCTTTACCTAATGAAACGTGTCCAAAAGCTAAACTAGCAAGTTAAGACTTCTAAGAACACTAAATAGAGTATAACGGTCCATTTTGATGCCTTAGGAATGCTCAATTCTATGCATAGACAAGTTTTTCACGTTTCGTGCAATTTTGAACTTAACTTGGTCTATTGGCTTCTTTACCTAACGAAACGATTGTCCAAAAGCTAAACTAGCAAGTTAAGACTTCTAAGAACACTAAATAGAGTATAACGGTCCATTTTGATGCCTTAGGAATGCTCAATTCTATGCATAGACAAGTTTTTTCACGTTTCGTGCAATTTTGAACTTAACTTGGTCTATTGGCTTCTTATACCTAACGAAACGATTGTCCAAAAGCTAAAACTAGCAAGTTAAGACTTCCTAAGAACACTAAATAGAGTATAACGGTCCATTTTGATTGCCTTAGGAATGCTCAATTCTATGCATAGATAAGTTTTTTCACGTTTCGTGCAATTTGAACTTAACTTGGTCTATTGTCTTCTTTACCTAACGAAACGGATGTCCAAAAGCTAAACTAGCAAGTTAAGACTTCTAAGAACACTAAATAGAGTATAACGGTCCATTTTGATGCCTTAGGAATGCTCAATTCTATGCATAGATAAGTTTTTCACGTTTCGTGCAATTTTGAACTTAACTTGGTCTATTGGCTTCTTTACCTAACGAAACGTTGTCCAAAAGCTAAACTAGCAAGTTAAGACTTCTAAGAACACTAAATAGAGTATAACGGTCCATTTTGATGCCTTAGGAATGCTCAATTCTATGCATAGACAAGTTTTTTCACGTTTCGTGCAATTTTGAACTTAACTTGGTCTATTGGCTTTCTTTACCTAACGAAACGATGTCCAAAAGCTAAACTAGCAAGTTAAGACTTTCTAGAACACTAAATAGAGTATAACGGTCCATTTGATGCCTTAGGAATGCTAATTCTATGCATAGACAAGTTTTTCACGTTTCGTGCAATTTTGAACTTAACTTGGTCTATTGGCTTCTTTACCTAACGAAACGATGTCCAAAAGCTAAACTAGCAAGTTAAGACTTCTAAGAACACTAAATAGAGTATAACGGTCCATTTTGATGCCTTAGGAATGCTCAATTCTATGCATAGATAAGTTTTTTCACGTTTCGTGCAATTTTGAACTTAACTTGGTCTATTGGCTTCTTTACCTAATGAAACGTTGTCAAAAGCTAAACGAGCAAGTTAAGACTTCTAAGAACACTAAATAGAGTATAACGGTCCATTTTGATGCCTTAGGAATGCTCAATTCTATGCATAGACAAGTTTTTCACGTTTCGTGCAATTTTGAACTTAACTTGGTCTATTGGCTTCTATTACCTAACGAAACGATGTCCAAAAGCTAAACTAGCAAGTTAAGACTTCTAAGAACACTAAATAGAGTATAACGGTCCCATTTTGATGCCTTAGGAATGCTCAATTCTATTGCATAGACAAGTTTTTCACGTTTCGTGCAATTTTGAACTTAACTTGGTCTATGGCTTCTTTACCTAACGAAACGATGTCCAAAGCTAAACTAGCAAGTTAAGACTTCTAAGAACACTAAATAGAGTATAACGGTCCATTTTGATGCCTTAGGAATGCTCAATTCTATGCATAGATAAGTTTTTCACGTTTCGTGCAATTTTGAACTTAACTTGGTCTATTGGCTTCTTTACTAACTGAAACGGATGTCCAAAAGCTAAACTAGCAAGTTAAGACTTCTAAGAACACTAAATAGAGTATAACGGTCATTTTGATGCCTTAGGAATGCTCAATTCTATGCATAGACAAGTTTTTCACGTTTCGTGCAATTTTGAACTTAACTTGGTCTATTGGCTTCTTTACCTAACGAAACGTTGTCCAAAAGCTAAACTAGCAAGTTAAGACTTCTAAGAACACTAAATAGAGTATAACGGTCATTTTGATGCCTTAGGAATGCTCAATTCTATGCATAGACAAGTTTTTCACGTTTCGTGCAATTTTGAACTTAACTTGGTCTATTGGCTTCTTTACCTAACGAAACGTTGTCCAAAAGCTAAACTAGCAAGTTAAGACTTCTAAGAACACTAAATAGAGTATAACGGTCCATTTTGATGCCTTAGGAATGCTCAATTCTATGCATAGACAAGTTTTTCACGTTTCGTGCAATTTTGAACTTAACTTGGTCTATTGGCTTCTTTACCTAACGAAACGTTGTCCAAAAGCTAAACTAGCAAGTTAAGACTTCTAAGAACACTAAATAGAGTATAACGGTCCATTTTGATGCCTTAGGAATGCTCAATTCTATGCATAGACAAGTTTTTCACGTTTCGTGCAATTTTGAACTTAACTTGGTCTATTGGCTTCTTTACCTAACGAAACGTTGTCCAAAAGCTAAACTAGCAAGTTAAGACTTCTAAGAACACTAAATAGAGTATAACGGTCCATTTTGATGCCTTAGGAATGCTCAATTCTATGCATAGACAAGTTTTTCACGTTTCGTGCAATTTTGAACTTAACTTGGTCTATTGGCTTCTTTACCTAACGAAACGTTGTCCAAAAGCTAAACTAGCAAGTTAAGACTTCTAAGAACACTAAATAGAGTATAACGGTCCATTTTGATGCCTTAGGAATGCTCAATTCTATGCATAGACAAGTTTTTCACGTTTCGTGCAATTTTGAACTTAACTTGGTCTATTGGCTTCTTTACCTAACGAAACGTTGTCCAAAAGCTAAACTAGCAAGTTAAGACTTCTAAGAACACTAAATAGAGTATAACGGTCCATTTTGATGCCTTAGGAATGCTCAATTCTATGCATAGACAAGTTTTTCACGTTTCGTGCAATTTTGAACTTAACTTGGTCTATTGGCTTCTTTACCTAACGAAACGTTGTCCAAAAGCTAAACTAGCAAGTTAAGACTTCTAAGAACACTAAATAGAGTATAACGGTCCATTTTGATGCCTTAGGAATGCTCAATTCTATGCATAGACAAGTTTTTCACGTTTCGTGCAATTTTGAACTTAACTTGGTCTATTGGCTTCTTTACCTAACGAAACGTTGTCCAAAAGCTAAACTAGCAAGTTAAGACTTCTAAGAACACTAAATAGAGTATAACGGTCATTTTGATGCCTTAGGAATGCTCAATTCTATGCATAGACAAGTTTTTCACGTTTCGTGCAATTTTGAACTTAACTTGGTCTATTGGCTTTACCTAACGAAACGTTGTCCAAAAGCTAAACTAGCAAGTTAAGACTTCTAAGAACACTAAATAGAGTATAACGGTCATTTTGATGCCTTAGGAATGCTCAATTCTATGCATAGACAAGTTTTTCACGTTTCGTGCAATTTTGAACTTAACTTGGTCTATTGGCTTCTTTACCTAACGAAACGTTGTCCAAAAGCTAAACTAGCAAGTTAAGACTTCTAAGAACACTAAATAGAGTATAACGGTTATTTTGATGCCTTAGGAATGCTCAATTCTATGCATAGACAAGTTTTTCACGTTTCGTGCAATTTTGAACTTAACTTGGTCTATTGGCTTCTTTACCTAACGAAACGTTGTCCAAAAGCTAAACTAGCAAGTTAAGACTTCTAAGAACACTAAATAGAGTATAACGGTCATTTTGATGCCTTAGGAATGCTCAATTCTATGCATAGACAAGTTTTTCACGTTTCGTGCAATTTTGAACTTAACTTGGTCTATTGGCTTCTTTACCTAACGAAACGTTGTCCAAAAGCTAAACTAGCAAGTTAAGACTTCTAAGAACACTAAATAGAGTATAACGGTCTATTTGATGCCTTAGGAATGCTCAATTCTATGCATAGACAAGTTTTTCACGTTTCGTGCAATTTTGAACTTAACTTGGTCTATTGGCTTCTTTACCTAACGAAACGTTGTCCAAAAGCTAAACTAGCAAGTTAAGACTTCTAAGAACACTAAATAGAGTATAACGGTCATTTTGATGCCTTAGGAATGCTCAATTCTATGCATAGACAAGTTTTTCACGTTTCGTGCAATTTTGAACTTAACTTGGTCTATTGGCTTCTTTACCTAACGAAACGTTGTCCAAAAGCTAAACTAGCAAGTTAAGACTTCTAAGAACACTAAATAGAGTATAACGGTCATTTTGATGCCTTAGGAATGCTCAATTCTATGCATAGACAAGTTTTTCACGTTTCGTGCAATTTTGAACTTAACTTGGTCTATTGGCTTCTTTACCTAACGAAACGTTGTCCAAAAGCTAAACTAGCAAGTTAAGACTTCTAAGAACACTAAATAGAGTATAACGGTCCATTTTGATGCCTTAGGAATGCTCAATTCTATGCATAGACAAGTTTTTCACGTTTCGTGCAATTTTGAACTTAACTTGGTCTATTGGCTTCTTTACCTAACGAAACGTTGTCCAAAAGCTAAACTAGCAAGTTAAGACTTCTAAGAACACTAAATAGAGTATAACGGTCATTTTGATGCCTTAGGAATGCTCAATTCTATGCATAGACAAGTTTTTCACGTTTCGTGCAATTTTGAACTTAACTTGGTCTATTGGCTTCTTTACCTAACGAAACGTTGTCCAAAAGCTAAACTAGCAAGTTAAGACTTCTAAGAACACTAAATAGAGTATAACGGTTTTGATGCCTTAGGAATGCTCAATTCTATGCATAGACAAGTTTTTCACGTTTCGTGCAATTTTGAACTTAACTTGGTCTATTGGCTTCTTTACCTAACGAAACGTTGTCCAAAAGCTAAACTAGCAAGTTAAGACTTCTAAGAACACTAAATAGAGTATAACGGTCATTTTGATGCCTTAGGAATGCTCAATTCTATGCATAGACAAGTTTTTCACGTTTCGTGCAATTTTGAACTTAACTTGGTCTATTGGCTTCT
Source organism: Tripterygium wilfordii (assembly GCF_013401445.1). Taxonomy (NCBI): domain Eukaryota; kingdom Viridiplantae; phylum Streptophyta; class Magnoliopsida; order Celastrales; family Celastraceae; genus Tripterygium; species Tripterygium wilfordii. The sequence goes on along the minus strand of NW_024056357.1, from coordinate 9,766 downwards.
TTACCTAACGAAACGTTGTCCAAAAGCTAAACTAGCAAGTTAAGACTTCTAAGAACACTAAATAGAGTATAACGGTCATTTTGATGCCTTAGGAATGCTCAATTCTATGCATAGACAAGTTTTTCACGTTTCGTGCAATTTTGAACTTAACTTGGTCTATTGGCTTCTTTACCTAACGAAACGTTGTCCAAAAGCTAAACTAGCAAGTTAAGACTTCTAAGAACACTAAATAGAGTATAACGGTCATTTTGATGCCTTAGGAATGCTCAATTCTATGCATAGACAAGTTTTTCACGTTTCGTGCAATTTTGAACTTAACTTGGTCTATTGGCTTCTTTACCTAACGAAACGTTGTCCAAAAGCTAAACTAGCAAGTTAAGACTTCTAAGAACACTAAATAGAGTATAACGGTCATTTTGATGCCTTAGGAATGCTCAATTCTATGCATAGACAAGTTTTTCACGTTTCGTGCAATTTTGAACTTAACTTGGTCTATTGGCTTCTTTACCTAACGAAACGTTGTCCAAAAGCTAAACTAGCAAGTTAAGACTTCTAAGAACACTAAATAGAGTATAACGGTCATTTTGATGCCTTAGGAATGCTCAATTCTATGCATAGACAAGTTTTTCACGTTTCGTGCAATTTTGAACTTAACTTGGTCTATTGGCTTCTTTACCTAACGAAACGTTGTCCAAAAGCTAAACTAGCAAGTTAAGACTTCTAAGAACACTAAATAGAGTATAACGGTCCATTTTGATGCCTTAGGAATGCTCAATTCTATGCATAGACAAGTTTTTCACGTTTCGTGCAATTTTGAACTTAACTTGGTCTATTGGCTTCTTTACCTAACGAAACGTTGTCCAAAAGCTAAACTAGCAAGTTAAGACTTCTAAGAACACTAAATAGAGTATAACGGTCCATTTTGATGCCTTAGGAATGCTCAATTCTATGCATAGAAGTTTTTCACGTTTCGTGCAATTTTGAACTTAACTTGGTCTATTGGCTTCTTTACCTAACGAAACGTTGTCCAAAAGCTAAACTAGCAAGTTAAGACTTCTAAGAACACTAAATAGAGTATAACGGTCCATTTTGATGCCTTAGGAATGCTCAATTCTATGCATAGACAAGTTTTTCACGTTTCGTGCAATTTTGAACTTAACTTGGTCTATTGGCTTCTTTACCTAACGAAACGTTGTCCAAAAGCTAAACTAGCAAGTTAAGACTTCTAAGAACACTAAATAGAGTATAACGGTCATTTTGATGCCTTAGGAATGCTCAATTCTATGCATAGACAAGTTTTTCACGTTTCGTGCAATTTTGAACTTAACTTGGTCTATTGGCTTCTTTACCTAACGAAACGTTGTCCAAAAGCTAAACTAGCAAGTTAAGACTTCTAAGAACACTAAATAGAGTATAACGGTCCATTTTGATGCCTTAGGAATGCTCAATTCTATGCATAGACAAGTTTTTCACGTTTCGTGCAATTTTGAACTTAACTTGGTCTATTGGCTTCTTTACCTAACGAAACGTTGTCCAAAAGCTAAACTAGCAAGTTAAGACTTCTAAGAACACTAAATAGAGTATAACGGTCCATTTTGATGCCTTAGGAATGCTCAATTCTATGCATAGACAAGTTTTTCACGTTTCGTGCAATTTTGAACTTAACTTGGTCTATTGGCTTCTTTACCTAACGAAACGTTGTCCAAAAGCTAAACTAGCAAGTTAAGACTTCTAAGAACACTAAATAGAGTATAACGGTCCATTTTGATGCCTTAGGAATGCTCAATTCTATGCATAGACAAGTTTTTCACGTTTCGTGCAATTTTGAACTTAACTTGGTCTATTGGCTTCTTTACCTAACGAAACGTTGTCCAAAAGCTAAACTAGCAAGTTAAGACTTCTAAGAACACTAAATAGAGTATAACGGTCATTTTGATGCCTTAGGAATGCTCAATTCTATGCATAGACAAGTTTTTCACGTTTCGTGCAATTTTGAACTTAACTTGGTCTATTGGCTTCTTTACCTAACGAAACGTTGTCCAAAAGCTAAACTAGCAAGTTAAGACTTCTAAGAACACTAAATAGAGTATAACGGTCATTTTGATGCCTTAGGAATGCTCAATTCTATGCATAGACAAGTTTTTCACGTTTCGTGCAATTTTGAACTTAACTTGGTCTATTGGCTTCTTTACCTAACGAAACGTTGTCCAAAAGCTAAACTAGCAAGTTAAGACTTCTAAGAACACTAAATAGAGTATAACGGTCATTTTGATGCCTTAGGAATGCTCAATTCTATGCATAGACAAGTTTTTCACGTTTCGTGCAATTTTGAACTTAACTTGGTCTATTGGCTTCTTTACCTAACGAAACGTTGTCCAAAAGCTAAACTAGCAAGTTAAGACTTCTAAGAACACTAAATAGAGTATAACGGTCTATTTGATGCCTTAGGAATGCTCAATTCTATGCATAGACAAGTTTTTCACGTTTCGTGCAATTTTGAACTTAACTTGGTCTATTGGCTTCTTTACCTAACGAAACGTTGTCCAAAAGCTAAACTAGCAAGTTAAGACTTCTAAGAACACTAAATAGAGTATAACGGTCATTTTGATGCCTTAGGAATGCTCAATTCTATGCATAGACAAGTTTTTCACGTTTCGTGCAATTTTGAACTTAACTTGGTCTATTGGCTTTTACCTAACGAAACGTTGTCCAAAAGCTAAACTAGCAAGTTAAGACTTCTAAGAACACTAAATAGAGTATAACGGTCATTTTGATGCCTTAGGAATGCTCAATTCTATGCATAGACAAGTTTTTCACGTTTCGTGCAATTTTGAACTTAACTTGGTCTATTGGCTTCTTTACCTAACGAAACGTTGTCCAAAAGCTAAACTAGCAAGTTAAGACTTCTAAGAACACTAAATAGAGTATAACGGTCATTTTGATGCCTTAGGAATGCTCAATTCTATGCATAGACAAGTTTTTCACGTTTCGTGCAATTTTGAACTTAACTTGGTCTATTGGCTTCTTTACCTAACGAAACGTTGTCCAAAAGCTAAACTAGCAAGTTAAGACTTCTAAGAACACTAAATAGAGTATAACGGTCCATTTTGATGCCTTAGGAATGCTCAATTCTATGCATAGACAAGTTTTTCACGTTTCGTGCAATTTTGAACTTAACTTGGTCTATTGGCTTCTTTACCTAACGAAACGTTGTCCAAAAGCTAAACTAGCAAGTTAAGACTTCTAAGAACACTAAATAGAGTATAACGGTCCATTTTGATGCCTTAGGAATGCTCAATTCTATGCATAGACAAGTTTTTCACGTTTCGTGCAATTTTGAACTTAACTTGGTCTATTGGCTTCTTTACCTAACGAAACGTTGTCCAAAAGCTAAACTAGCAAGTTAAGACTTCTAAGAACACTAAATAGAGTATAACGGTCATTTTGATGCCTTAGGAATGCTCAATTCTATGCATAGACAAGTTTTTCACGTTTCGTGCAATTTTGAACTTAACTTGGTCTATTGGCTTCTTTACCTAACGAAACGTTGTCCAAAAGCTAAACTAGCAAGTTAAGACTTCTAAGAACACTAAATAGAGTATAACGGTCCATTTTGATGCCTTAGGAATGCTCAATTCTATGCATAGACAAGTTTTTCACGTTTCGTGCAATTTTGAACTTAACTTGGTCTATTGGCTTCTTTACCTAACGAAACGTTGTCCAAAAGCTAAACTAGCAAGTTAAGACTTCTAAGAACACTAAATAGAGTATAACGGTCCATTTTGATGCCTTAGGAATGCTCAATTCTATGCATAGACAAGTTTTTCACGTTTCGTGCAATTTTGAACTTAACTTGGTCTATTGGCTTCTTTACCTAACGAAACGTTGTCCAAAAGCTAAACTAGCAAGTTAAGACTTCTAAGAACACTAAATAGAGTATAACGGTCCATTTTGATGCCTTAGGAATGCTCAATTCTATGCATAGACAAGTTTTTCACGTTTCGTGCAATTTTGAACTTAACTTGGTCTATTGGCTTCTTTACCTAACGAAACGTTGTCCAAAAGCTAAACTAGCAAGTTAAGACTTCTAAGAACACTAAATAGAGTATAACGGTCCATTTTGATGCCTTAGGAATGCTCAATTCTATGCATAGACAAGTTTTTCACGTTTCGTGCAATTTTGAACTTAACTTGGTCTATTGGCTTCTTTACCTAAAACGTTGTCCAAAAGCTAAACTAGCAAGTTAAGACTTCTAAGAACACTAAATAGAGTATAACGGTCATTTTGATGCCTTAGGAATGCTCAATTCTATGCATAGACAAGTTTTTCACGTTTCGTGCAATTTTGAACTTAACTTGGTCTATTGGCTTCTTTACCTAACGAAACGTTGTCCAAAAGCTAAACTAGCAAGTTAAGACTTCTAAGAACACTAAATAGAGTATAACGGTCCATTTTGATGCCTTAGGAATGCTCAATTCTATGCATAGACAAGTTTTTCACGTTTCGTGCAATTTTGAACTTAACTTGGTCTATTGGCTTCTTTACCTAACGAAACGTTGTCCAAAAGCTAAACTAGCAAGTTAAGACTTCTAAGAACACTAAATAGAGTATAACGGTCCATTTTGATGCCTTAGGAATGCTCAATTCTATGCATAGACAAGTTTTTCACGTTTCGTGCAATTTTGAACTTAACTTGGTCTATTGGCTTCTTTACCTAACGAAACGTTGTCCAAAAGCTAAACTAGCAAGTTAAGACTTCTAAGAACACTAAATAGAGTATAACGGTCCATTTTGATGCCTTAGGAATGCTCAATTCTATGCATAGAGTTTTTCACGTTTCGTGCAATTTTGAACTTAACTTGGTCTATTGGCTTCTTTACCTAACGAAACGTTGTCCAAAAGCTAAACTAGCAAGTTAAGACTTCTAAGAACACTAAATAGAGTATAACGGTCCATTTTGATGCCTTAGGAATGCTCAATTCTATGCATAGACAAGTTTTTCACGTTTCGTGCAATTTTGAACTTAACTTGGTCTATTGGCTTCTTTACCTAACGAAACGTTGTCCAAAAGCTAAACTAGCAAGTTAAGACTTCTAAGAACACTAAATAGAGTATAACGGTCCATTTTGATGCCTTAGGAATGCTCAATTCTATGCATAGACAAGTTTTTCACGTTTCGTGCAATTTTGAACTTAACTTGGTCTATTGGCTTCTTTACCTAACGAAACGTTGTCCAAAAGCTAAACTAGCAAGTTAAGACTTTAAGAACACTAAATAGAGTATAACGGTCCATTTTGATGCCTTAGGAATGCTCAATTCTATGCATAGACAAGTTTTTCACGTTTCGTGCAATTTTGAACTTAACTTGGTCTATTGGCTTCTTTACCTAACGAAACGTTGTCCAAAAGCTAAACTAGCAAGTTAAGACTTCTAAGAACACTAAATAGAGTATAACGGTCATTTTGATGCCTTAGGAATGCTCAATTCTATGCATAGACAAGTTTTTCACGTTTCGTGCAATTTTGAACTTAACTTGGTCTATTGGCTTCTTTACCTAACGAAACGTTGTCCAAAAGCTAAACTAGCAAGTTAAGACTTCTAAGAACACTAAATAGAGTATAACGGTCCATTTTGATGCCTTAGGAATGCTCAATTCTATGCATAGACAAGTTTTTCACGTTTCGTGCAATTTTGAACTTAACTTGGTCTATTGGCTTCTTTACCTAACGAAACGTTGTCCAAAAGCTAAACTAGCAAGTTAAGACTTCTAAGAACACTAAATAGAGTATAACGGTCCATTTTGATGCCTTAGGAATGCTCAATTCTATGCATAGACAAGTTTTTCACGTTTCGTGCAATTTTGAACTTAACTTGGTCTATTGGCTTCTTTACCTAACGAAACGTTGTCCAAAAGCTAAACTAGCAAGTTAAGACTTCTAAGAACACTAAATAGAGTATAACGGTCCATTTTGATGCCTTAGGAATGCTCAATTCTATGCATAGACAAGTTTTTCACGTTTCGTGCAATTTTGAACTTAACTTGGTCTATTGGCTTCTTTACCTAACGAAACGTTGTCCAAAAGCTAAACTAGCAAGTTAAGACTTCTAAGAACACTAAATAGAGTATAACGGTCCATTTTGATGCCTTAGGAATGCTCAATTCTATGCATAGACAAGTTTTTCACGTTTCGTGCAATTTTGAACTTAACTTGGTCTATTGGCTTCTTTACCTAACGAAACGTTGTCCAAAAGCTAAACTAGCAAGTTAAGACTTCTAAGAACACTAAATAGAGTATAACGGTCCATTTTGATGCCTTAGGAATGCTCAATTCTATGCATAGACAAGTTTTTCACGTTTCGTGCAATTTTGAACTTAACTTGGTCTATTGGCTTCTTTACCTAACGAAACGTTGTCCAAAAGCTAAACTAGCAAGTTAAGACTTCTAAGAACACTAAATAGAGTATAACGGTCCATTTTGATGCCTTAGGAATGCTCAATTCTATGCATAGACAAGTTTTTCACGTTTCGTGCAATTTTGAACTTAACTTGGTCTATTGGCTTCTTTACCTAACGAAACGTTGTCCAAAAGCTAAACTAGCAAGTTAAGACTTCTAAGAACACTAAATAGAGTATAACGGTCTATTTTGATGCCTTAGGAATGCTCAATTCTATGCATAGAAAGTTTTTCACGTTTCGTGCAATTTTGAACTTAACTTGGTCTATTGGCTTCTTTACCTAACGAAACGTTGTCCAAAAGCTAAACTAGCAAGTTAAGACTTCTAAGAACACTAAATAGAGTATAACGGTCCATTTTGATGCCTTAGGAATGCTCAATTCTATGCATAGACAAGTTTTTCACGTTTCGTGCAATTTTGAACTTAACTTGGTCTATTGGCTTCTTTACCTAACGAAACGTTGTCCAAAAGCTAAACTAGCAAGTTAAGACTTCTAAGAACACTAAATAGAGTATAACGGTCATTTTGATGCCTTAGGAATGCTCAATTCTATGCATAGACAAGTTTTTCACGTTTCGTGCAATTTTGAACTTAACTTGGTCTATTGGCTCTTTACCTAACGAAACGTTGTCCAAAAGCTAAACTAGCAAGTTAAGACTTCTAAGAACACTAAATAGAGTATAACGGTCCATTTTGATGCCTTAGGAATGCTCAATTCTATGCATAGACAAGTTTTTCACGTTTCGTGCAATTTTGAACTTAACTTGGTCTATTGGCTTCTTTACCTAACGAAACGTTGTCCAAAAGCTAAACTAGCAAGTTAAGACTTCTAAGAACACTAAATAGAGTATAACGGTCATTTTGATGCCTTAGGAATGCTCAATTCTATGCATAGACAAGTTTTTCACGTTTCGTGCAATTTTGAACTTAACTTGGTCTATTGGCTTCTTACCTAACGAAACGTTGTCCAAAAGCTAAACTAGCAAGTTAAGACTTCTAAGAACACTAAATAGAGTATAACGGTCATTTTGATGCCTTAGGAATGCTCAATTCTATGCATAGACAAGTTTTTCACGTTTCGTGCAATTTTGAACTTAACTTGGTCTATTGGCTTCTTTACCTAACGAAACGTTGTCCAAAAGCTAAACTAGCAAGTTAAGACTTCTAAGAACACTAAATAGAGTATAACGGTCCATTTTGATGCCTTAGGAATGCTCAATTCTATGCATATCATATGCTATGTCACTCGTGACAATTGTGAACTAACTTGGTCTATTGGCTTCTTTACCTAACGAAACGTTGTCCAAAAGCTAAACTAGCAAGTTAAGACTTCTAAGAACACTAAATAGAGTATAACGGTCCATTTTGATGCCTTAGGAATGCTCAATTCTATGCATAGACAAGTTTTTCACGTTTCGTGCAATTTTGAACTTAACTTGGTCTATTGGCTTCTTTACCTAACGAAACGTTGTCCAAAAGCTAAACTAGCAAGTTAAGACTTCTAAGAACACTAAATAGAGTATAACGGTCCATTTTGATGCCTTAGGAATGCTCAATTCTATGCATAGAAGTTTTTCACGTTTCGTGCAATTTTGAACTTAACTTGGTCTATTGGCTTCTTTACCTAACGAAACGTTGTCCAAAAGCTAAACTAGCAAGTTAAGACTTCTAAGAACACTAAATAGAGTATAACGGTCATTTTGATGCCTTAGGAATGCTCAATTCTATGCATAGACAAGTTTTTCACGTTTCGTGCAATTTTGAACTTAACTTGGTCTATTGGCTTCTTTACCTAACGAAACGTTGTCCAAAAGCTAAACTAGCAAGTTAAGACTTCTAAGAACACTAAATAGAGTATAACGGTCATTTTGATGCCTTAGGAATGCTCAATTCTATGCATAGACAAGTTTTTCACGTTTCGTGCAATTTTGAACTTAACTTGGTCTATTGGCTTCTTTACCTAACGAAACGTTGTCCAAAAGCTAAACTAGCAAGTTAAGACTTCTAAGAACACTAAATAGAGTATAACGGTCATTTTGATGCCTTAGGAATGCTCAATTCTATGCATAGACAAGTTTTTCACGTTTCGTGCAATTTTGAACTTAACTTGGTCTATTGGCTTCTTTACCTAACGAAACGTTGTCCAAAAGCTAAACTAGCAAGTTAAGACTTCTAAGAACACTAAATAGAGTATAACGGTCATTTTGATGCCTTAGGAATGCTCAATTCTATGCATAGATAAGTTTTCACGTTTCGTGCAATTTTGAACTTAACTTGGTCTATTGGCTTCTTTACCTAACGAAACGTTGTCCAAAAGCTAAAACTAGCAAGTTAAGACTTCTAAGAACACTAAATAGAGTATAACGGTCATTTTGATGCCTTAGGAATGCTCAATTCTATGCATAGACAAGTTTTTCACGTTTCGTGCAATTTTGAACTTAACTTGGTCTATTGGCTTCTTTACCTAACGAACGTGTCCAAAAGCTAAACTAGCAAGTTAAGACTTCTAAGAACACTAAATAGAGTATAACGGTCATTTTGATGCCTTAGGAATGCTCAATTCTATGCATAGACAAGTTTTTCACGTTTCGTGCAATTTTGAACTTAACTTGGTCTATGGTTCTTACCTAACGAAACGTTGTCCAAAAGCTAAACTAGCAAGTTAAGACTTCTAAGAACACTAAATAGAGTATAACGGTATTTTGATGCCTTAGGAATGCTCAATTCTATGCATAGACAAGTTTTTCACGTTTCGTGCAATTTTGAACTTAACTTGGTCTATTGGTCTTTACCTAACGAAACGTTGTCCAAAAGCTAAACTAGCAAGTTAAGACTTCTAAGAACACTAAATAGAGTATAACGGTCATTTGATGCCTTAGGAATGCTCAATTCTATGCATAGACAAGTTTTTCACGTTTCGTGCAATTTTGAACTTAACTTGGTCTATTGGCTTCTTTACCTAACGAAACGTTGTCCAAAAGCTAAACTAGCAAGTTAAGACTTCTAAGAACACTAAATAGAGTATAACGGTCCATTTTGATGCCTTAGGAATGCTCAATTCTATGCATAGAAAGTTTTTCACGTTTCGTGCAATTTTGAACTTAACTTGGTCTATTGGCTCTTACCTAACGAAACGTTGTCCAAAAGCTAAACTAGCAAGTTAAGACTTCTAAGAACACTAAATAGAGTATAACGGTCCATTGATGCCTTAGGAAGGCTCAATTCTATGCATAGACAGTTTTTCCGTTTCGTGCCATTTTGAACTTAACTTGGTCTATTGGCTTCTTTACCTAACGAAAACGATGTCCA